>NC_142938.1:58248434-58250934 GCF_046866305.1 Octopus bimaculoides | reverse complement strand
ACGTATATGTAAGCATGTGTGTATGTATATTTAAGCATAGGCGTGGATGTATGGTTAGTTTATGATCCCGAAAATTAGCGGTTCGGCAAAAGTGATCGGTAGAATAAGTACCAGACTTTCAAATAAGTATCGGGGTTGATTTGTTCGACTAAGTTCTTGAAGGTAGTGCCCCAACATGGCTACAGTCCAATGAGTATAACCAGTCGAAATTGCGAAGATAATCAGGAACTCGACTGAGGAAAGAAAACTCCGAATGGCACGTCCTTGTTTTCTTTGTATTGTCTATCTGGATGTTATGTTGTCCCTCTTTTGTATCGCCTAACTGTCTAGCTGTTTTGCGTTCTTGTCCCCTTTTGTATTTTATATATATATACATATATATATATATATATATATATATATATATATATATATATATATATATATATATATATGTATGTATGCCTGCATGTATGTATGTATGTATGTATGTATGTATGTATGTATGCTTGTATGTACGTACGTATGAAGTTGTATATGTATACATAAAATTTTAATAAAATTACCGTGAAAATAATCTGTATTATCTACTTTGCAGGAAACTGAAATGAATAACAAAAATTTCAACTTAAATACTTAGATTAAATATTTATATATGTAAGCACAATAGTCCTGATTTCCTGCCCACTTAATGGCAAATTCCTGCAAAAGATCTTAAGCAATTGTGTAAATATCTCCTTTGCTAACATTTCGTCTTTCAAAGTTACTAAGAATTCTTCTAAAACAAGATATTCTTAGAACATTTATTCTTATAACAATCCTGAAAGATAATATGCTACAGACATCTTTAAATATGTCTGGAGTTGAAAGGATAGAATTTGAGATTGATTAGTTTATCAATGCGTATACATTCCCATACACACATGTAATACAAAGATACAATCGTTGCCTGCCGGAGAGGCTACACGCCGTATAAGATTTAAAAACTATTTTTGTTACTTTTAATTGTTTCACTTATTGGACAGCAGCCATATTGGTGAACCACCTTGAGCAATGTAGTCCAGTGGTTCTCAACCGGAGTCCATATGTCCCAGGCGGGGTCCATATGACCCAGGCGGAGTCTATATTTGATTTTATTGTTAAAATTTATCATCAATAAATTTGTTATGCTTCTACGATACTTAAAATATTTTAATAATTATTTTTTATACAATTCCTAACAATATTTGATTTTTTATCATCGAACGGCTTGGAGGCACCAGCATTTAGTACGGTATTATCAATACAATTTCAAAGTAAGGTGATTAAAATCAAAATAAGCAACAAGGATATCCAGAGGTAATGCAGTAAGATCGTTTCATGCAACTCTATTTAATTGAACAATGTAATCAGTACATCAATTTAAAATGCAGAGCAAAAGACATAGAATTTAATTAAATTAGAACAAATGGACAAATTAGTATACTAATTTTAAATTGATGTAATGATTACATCGTTCAATTAAATGGAGTTGCATGAAACGATCGTACTGCATTACCTCTGGATATCGTTGTTGCTTATTTTGATATATATATATATTCTGGCTTCTACTTCACTGCTATACACTTCTGTCTCTTCCTCCTTGTTCTACTTCCTCCCTCTACCATCCTCTCTGCTCTCGTGTGACCTGTGGTCAACTCTCTCTTTTCACTCCAGCCGCTGTGAAGGCAAGACGAACTACTAGCGTTCTACATCAGATTCGCGTTTGGCCGTACGGCTTTTTAATGTTGTTTTCACTGTCCAATTTTTCCTGTCTTGGTTTGTGTTTGCCACCTTGGAATCCTCTGTTTAGTGGGTTGATCCACTACTCAGGAAGAGACTATTCTAGAGTACGTTCTGCCTTATCTTCGAAACGCCAAGTTAGAATAGAGGCAGCTGACGAAGGAATAATTCCAAGTGGCTTTCTGATTTCCTATGTGTTCGTTCCGTTGTCTGTAGTTCATTGTTCTAACGTCCTGTACCCTGGTATGCATCTATATATATACACATGTAGATGTATGTACATATATGTGTGTATACATGCATATATATTCTTTGTATTATGTATTTATATATATATATATATTAATAAATTATAGGGTAGCAAAAAAAATTTTAGAAATTTTATTTACCACCAGTGGTCTAGCGAGAGTAAAAAAACAGTCAATAGACTATGTATTATTCATTTAAAATGCAGAGATGCCTATAATAGGACATCTACTCGCTAGAAATAGCAGCAAAAGACTACATACCACAAAAATTAGGGATAATTTCGAAAGGGAATGAAAAATAAAAACTTTTACCAATCTATATTCTGTACCATGGTTTCAAGTCAATTTTAATAAGATTAAATGAATATATATATATATATATATATATATATATATATACATATAACTCCTAGTAAATGTGTTGAGTACCTTTTTCTTTCGTTTGTCCACTCCCTTATATATATATGTAAACGAGGGATTCTGGATGTATTAGTAATTGTGCGTGCACTTGC
>NC_142938.1:58240934-58243434 GCF_046866305.1 Octopus bimaculoides | reverse complement strand
CGATGTGATCGACTAGCCACCTCCCCCCCAGATTTCAGACTATGTGCCTATCGTAGGAAGTATTATTATTATTATTATTATTATTATTATTATTTTATGTTTGACTTTTGTTTTGCATTTGTACAAGTTGGATCCAAGTCTCACCCAGAGACCTCAAGAGACAACAAGTTAGAAGTTCATGTAGGTGTTATGCCTAGGGTACCATATATTTGTATTTGTACAGTTTTGTTCAAGTGAATGTTTAAGAAACCATAAGAAAATTATGTGTTTGCTTTAAAATTTGAGATCACATAGACAGTAATTTACGTAGGATATGGGCAGTTCCCATGAGCACTATTTTTTGAACTTCAGCCATTTTTGGGTTTCCTGGAATCTGATCTAGGTAGTAATCAGCCCGTTTCGCTGTCATTCCCAGGGCACCTATGACAATAGGTATTGTTTTCGTCTTCAGATTCCACATTTTGCTAATTTCTATTTCAATATCTTTATATTTGCTCAGTTTTTGGTAGGTCTTGACAGATACGTTTATATCGATTGGGACAGTCATATCAATGAGGAGGCATGATTTTTGTCTGAAGTCTTTCAGTATGATGTCTGGCCTATTTGCGTCTATCTTTCTGTCAGTTTGAATGGTGAAGTTCCAGAGGAGTGCAATGTGATCATTTTCAAGTACTGGGGGTGGTTTGTGATCCCACCAGTTTTTATCATGGGGCAAGTCCAGGTTTTTGCATATTACCCAGTGAATATATTGTGCAGCTCTATCATGCCTGTTGAGATACTCTGTAGGCGCAAGCAGACTGCACATGGAGACAACATGATCGATGGTCTCATTTTGTTGTTGGCATATACGACATAATGGGGAGCTGCCGTTCTTTAATATGTTGGCCTGGTAGTTCTTTGTAGGTAGGCATTGATCTTGGGCTGCTATGATAAACCCCTCTGTTTCTGATTTCAAGCCAGAGGCCATTAACCATTGGTGGGTAAGGGCTTTGTCAATATCTGCATTATTCGCTCTCTTTGGGTATTTGCCATTGAGAGGTTTTCCATGCCATTTTTCAGTCATAATAGCTAAGGCAGCAATTTTAGCATGGGTTTTCAAGCGCTTAGCTTTTTCTGCAGGTGTTTCTAGTTCGTCTAATTCTTGAATTTGTTGCAATTGGAATTCACTTAGATATTCCTTTGCCTGTTTTGTTACTGAGTAAGATGCTTTCTTGCTTTCATATTTTAAGACAAGTTTTAGCATCCAGTCCTCAGAGTTTTTCAGATAGGTGTCTAGGCCAATTGTGGCTACCTTCATTGATAATGCCAGCTGTAAAAGTCCTCGGCCTCCTTCTTTTCTTGGCAGATAAAGACGTTCTATATCTGCCTTAGGGTGGTGCATTCTATGCATTGTCAACAGTTTTCGTATTTTTCTGTCAACATTACATATTTCAGTAATTGACCAGTTAACGATGTTGAAACTGTAAGTCACGACTGGTATGGCTAGAGCATTGATCGCTTCGATCCTGTTTCTCGCGTTCAGCTCTGTCTTCAGTATTGCTCTCACCCTGCGATAACATTCTCTTCTGATCCTTTCCCTCATCACTGAGTGCTTGATATTGTCCCCTTCAATTACCCCTAGGTATTTGTAGCTCTCCGCTGGTTCTAACTCTTTTATGACATTTTGCTGGTCAAGGTTCACATTAGATGTATTTGTCATTTTTCCTTTGATAAAGGTAGCTTTTGCACATTTATCAAGGCCAAATTGCATCCTGATGTCATCACTGAATTGTTTAACAATCGCTAGTAGGCCTTTGAGTTGTTGGTCATTTTTTGCAAAGAGCTTTAAATCATCCATGTAAATGAGATGATTTATATTTTTATCAAATATTTTATAACCATACTTGTGCATCATTGAGCAATTTTGAGAGCGGTATTAGGGCTAGACAGAAGAGGAGTGGTGAAAGTGAGTCACCCTGGAAAATGCCACATGAAATTCTTACATCTCCAGCATTTAGAGATTCATTGTCATTGTTCAACATCAGTGTGGTTCTCCATGATCTCATACTTATTATTATTATTATTATTATTATTATTATTATTATTATTATTATTATTATTATTATTATTATTATTATTATTATTATTATTATTATTATTATTATTATTATTATTATTATTATTATTATTATTATTATTATTATTAGGCAACGAGTTGGCAGAAACGTTAGCACACCGAGCGAAATGCTTCGCGGTATTTCGTCTGCCGCTATGTTCTGAGTTCAAATTCCGCCGAGGTCGACTCTGCCTTTCATCCTTTCGAGGTCGATTAAATAACTACTAGTTACGCACTGGGGTCGATATAATCGACTTAATCCGTTTGTCTGTTCTTGTTTGTCCCCTCTGTGTGTAGCCCCTTGTGGGCAGTAAAGAAATAAGAATTATTATTATTATTATTATTATTAAGGCGGCGAGCGAGCAGAATCGTTAGCTTACCGGACAAAATGCTTTGCGGCGTTTC
>NC_142938.1:58228434-58230934 GCF_046866305.1 Octopus bimaculoides | reverse complement strand
GCTATCTGTTTATCTTTCCGTCTATCCATCTATTTATATACATATAACATGCGCATATATGTTACATGCACGCTCAATGAATAAAAAATACGCTACATGGAAAGTGTGTGGGTGCTTGAAATATAGTTTGCTGATGCAATGAACTTCAACCTAAACCGTGTTATTTGGTGGTAAACGACGACTCAAACGAACCTATTCCTGTCCCTTAGTCAATATAACTATTAGGGGGACGCCCATAAGCCCAAGGTAACAATGTCTTTAAATCACTGCCCTATGTTTTAAATGTAGGTGAATACATTGCTTAATGTAGATCAGTAGTTGTCAACCATTTTTGCCTATGAACCCCGTTGATTCCCATTTCACTGAACCTCCGTAGCCATTTTGATGTTTAAATAAAACCCGATTATAGTTTTATAATTAAATTAATAGGTGCAGGCGTGGCGGTGTGGTAAGAAACTTGCTTCTCAACCACATGGTTCCGGGTTCAGTCTCACTGCGTAGCACCTTGGCCAAATGTCTTCTACTATAGCCTCGGGTCGACCAAGGCCATGTGAGTGGATTAGGTAGACAGAAACTCAAAGAAGCCGTCTAATATATATATATACGTACACACACACACACACACACACACACACACACACACACACACACACACACACATATGTATATATATAAAAGAATAAATTACCAGATAGGTAACGTATAAAAAAAATTCAAGATATTGTAGAAGTATTAGCAAATTAATGCACATAAATCTTCACGAAAAAATCTTATTTGGATCCCTAAGGGCCATATGGACCCTGGTTAAGAACCACTGATATCGACTTTAATATACAATAAGCCAAGGCGGCGAGCTGGCAGAATCATTATCACACGCCGGACAAAATGCTTAGCTGCATTTCATCCATCTTTGCTTTCTGAGTACAAATTCCGCCGACGTCTTCTTGGCCTTTCATCCTTTCGGGGTCAATAAAATATGAACCAGTTAAGCACAGAGGCTGCTGTAATAGGCTTACCCTATCCCCCTGAAATTGCTGGCCCTTCGCTGAAATTTAAAACCAATATTGCAATAAAGCCAGGATCGTGATGGTTAGAACGCCTGGGAATAAAATAACAACAATATAAAAAAAAGTAAAAACAAGAAAAGCAGCAACAATAATACAATATGAACAAGAAAACTTCGCTAACTTCAAACATTATAGTGAAACAATTGCAGAATAATAGCAGCTGTCAAGCATTCCGATCATGTCAGAAAAGATGCCTGGTAACGTAGATTTGTCCGGAGTTTGACAGTTGGTTAGTCATAACATGTTACAGCTGCTACCTTTGTAATTCAAATGACCAACAAATGAGTCAGGTTTTTCGACTGACAACTCTTTAGTCGGTTTCTATACACATATAACTTATCTATGTACTATTAGCAGCTGAGTCGAAATATTTTCAGGTATGTGCTATAGGAAAAAAAACAACACACTAATGTAAAGCATTGTGGAGGCGCAATGGCCCAGTGGTTAGGGCAGCGGACTCGCAGTCGGAGGATCGCGGTTTCGATTCCCAGACCGGGCGTTGTGAGTGTTTATTGAGCGAAAACACTTAAAGCTCCTCGAGGGGGTGGCGACCCCTGTTGTACTCTTTCGCCCCAACTTTCTCTCACTCTTTCTGTTTCTTGTGGAACGCTGCGATGGACTGGCGTCCCGTCCAGCTGGGGGTAACACATACGCCATAGAAACCGGGAAACCGAGCCCATGAGCCTGGCATTAGTCTTTTTGCTATAGGCACAAGGCCTGAAATTTTGTGTGGGGGTGGAGGAAGTTGATTACATCGGCCCCTGTGCTGAAATGATATTTATTTCCTCGATCCCAAATGGATGAAAGGTAAAGTCGCCCTCATCGGAATTTGAACTCGGAAAATAAAATAATTCCTTCCCGAGTCATATAGACTCATAAGGCCGGTTTCTCAGTTTCTGTGGCGAATACATTTTCCCGCTTCCCTGGATAGGGCGCCGGTCTGTCGCAGGATTACTCATTTTTGCTAACTGAATAGACTTGGGATCGGCCTTGTGTCTCTCTTTCTGTCTCTCTCCTTCTCTCTTTCTCTCTCTGTGAAAGTATCTGTCACTACAGTATCGAAATGTGATTGTTTCAGTTAGTGGAATAGTTTCATTTTTAAAGTGATCTATTTATTAATTGATTACAATCATACGTATAAGTAATCAAAATAAGTAAACAAATAAACAAGTAAACAAATAAACAAGTAAACAAATAAACAAGTAAATAAATAGATAAATAAAAATAAATAAATGAATAAGAATAAATGAGTGAAAAGATATTAAACTATTACAGCTGTTTCTACTATGGCGTTATTCAATCTGCCAAGTTTTCCACATCATGCCAGTAATATACAGGGATTGAACAAAGGTTGAACAAATATTGGACAGGGGTTGGACAATTATTGAGCCCCAAAGCTTCATCAGAGAGACCATAATGTTAGGAATTTAACA
>NC_142938.1:58218434-58223434 GCF_046866305.1 Octopus bimaculoides | reverse complement strand
ACGTTGGATACAATCATAACTGATCCTCCTGTATTCTCTTTTACCCAAGGCCAGAAACGTTTCAGCACCCCCTCGTATGTACAAAGGCGCACATTATATATATGTATGCGTGTATATATATATACATGCATACATATATATAATTTGCGCGTAAAATTGTGGTTTCAGTTCCTGGACCGGGTGATGCGTTATTTTCTTTAGCTAAACACTTCATTTCCCGTGAATTGCCCAAGTCTAGGATCTATTTTAAAACGGAAGCCACATTTTTCTTTAATGTTTTACGTAGTGTTTTTGGTACGGAAAGACTTTCAAACTTCGTATACTGATCTATTTTGTGTTATAGAACAGAAAAATATTTGGATCTTTTTTAAAACGGGGGCCACATTTTTCATTAACGAAACACTTTGAAACTTGGAACACTGGTAGAATGTGTCATATAAAACATCTTTTTCTCTTAGTCTTCTTTAAAAAAAAAGAAATCCCTAAGTTATTCCATGTGAAAGTTGTCGTATTTCTGTAATTTCAACCAATCACTGACGTCCATTCAGCCGATATACATTAAGTGCCGACTACATAAACAAACGATTCTGAAACAATTAACCCTAACCCTAACCCTAACCCTAGGGTTAGGGTTAGGGTTAAAGCAAATTTAAAATGAAAAAAGCAAATAAAACGAAGGTATGGAGATTAAATACGCTTTACATCGCTTAATCAGCCAAAGGAGTAAATGTAAACAACTGAATACTTGTCAGTGATTGGTTGAAATTATCGAAATAAGACAATTTTTTACATGAAATAAATTCGAATACAAAAATATTTGGATCTTTTTTAAAACGGGGGCCACATTTTTCATTAATGTTTTACGTAGTGTTTTTGGTACCGAAAGACTTTCAAACTTCGTATACTTATCTATTTTGTGTTATAGAACAGAAAAATATTTTTGTATTCGAATTTATTTCATGTAAAAAATTGTCTTATTTCGATAATTTCAACCAATCACTGACAAGTATTCAGTTGTTTACATTTACTCCTTTGGCTGATTAAGCCATAGCTTCGTTTTATTTGCTTTTTTCATTTTAAATTTGCTTTTTTCATTTTCTTTCAGAAGGAGAGAGACACAAGGCCGATGTTTGTCGATTGATTATCCTTTCTATTTTACTATTTGCCTTGTAAATTCTGGGTAAATTTGTTTTACCTCCACTCATACCTATTATTCAATTGCGCTACTGCCCTGCAATAGTGAACACTTGGATATAAATACGTAGGTACACATCCAGTAGTATATTGGATATTTATTATCCCTTAGATGGTTGCTTAACCTCTAACTCATACAGACAGACAGACAGACAGACAGACACACACACACATATTCGTGGCACTCCGTCGGTTACGACGACGAGGGTTCCAGTTGACCCGATCAACGGAAGTGCCTGCTCGTGAAATTAACGTGCATGTGGCTGAGCACTCCACTGACAGGTGTACCCTTAACGTAGTTCTCGGGGACATTCAGTGGGACACAGAATGTGACGAGGCTGGCCCTTTGAAATACAGGTACAACAGAATCAGGAAGAAAGAGTGGGAGAAAGTTGTGGTGAAAGAGTACAGCAGTGTTCGCCACCCCCTATCAAAGCCTCGTGGAGTTTTAGGTGTTTTCGTTCAATAAACACTCAGAACACCCGGTCTGGGAATCGAAACCGCGATCCTACGACCGCGAGTCCGCTGCCCCAACCACCGGGCCAGTGCGCCTCCTCCCACACAAGAATCAGTGTTGGTGTAGTTACATCCCCATGGCTTAGCGGTTCGGATAAAGAGCACGATAAATAAATACCAGGCTTTAAGAAAAATATGTACTGGTGTCGATTCATTCGGTCAAAGTTCTTCAAGATGATGCTCCAACATGGACGCAGTCCCATGACTGAAACAAGTAAAAGACAGAAAATACAAAAAGAGAAAAAGAAAAAAAGAATCAATGAATGGAACTCTCCAGCTTGTGAGGTCAAATTTAGTAGTAGATGAAGTTTAAAAGCAAACATAAAACAGCAAATAAATCAAGAAAAATAAACAAGAGAAAAATAAAGGAAGTAAAAAAAAAGAAAAAGAAGCAAAAACTAAGGAGTTATGAGGCTTGAGTTGCGCATTGTCGAGTCTTTGGAAATGGGTCGATGATTCCAAACGTCTGATTCTACAACTAACAAAGACAATAATTTCTAAAAGTTCTGGCGAATAAACTGAATTACCAAACCGTATAATGGAATCGGAGGAATATTTGTTCGCACTTGTATTGTGTGAGTGCGCGCGCGGGTGCGTGTGTGTATGTGTGTATGTGTGTATGTATGTGTGTGTGCCTGTGTGCATGCGTGCCTGTGTGCGTGAGCCTATGTAGGCGTGTATGTGAGCATGTGTCTCTGCGTTTGTGTGCGTGCGCGTGTATTGTGTGCATATATGTGCGAGAATGAGAATGTCGTCGCACACACACATACACACAAGCCCAGAGTATGTATACTCAGAGATACACACATGTAAACATGTACATACCCGCAGATATAGAGATGTGTGTCCCCGTGTGTGGCTGTGCGTATACATATGTCTATGTTAGTCTATGCTTCAAGCCTTCTCTGTAATAGCGTTAGGATTAATTTTCTTATTGTTTAGGGTTTTTACTCCCAAATGGCGACGATAATAAAAGGAAAATTATGATGGTTGGCCGAGAATTCTGTTAAATACTTTACATCTAATCATTACTGTTCCTGTCAGTGCTTCGGTTTCGAATCTCACTGAGGTAACTTATCACTCCCATTAGCGCTTAAAAGAAAAACAAGAACCCAAACCGGATGTGGCTGTACAGTAAGAAATTTGCTTCCCAGCCGGCTGTGCGTTGTGTTCTTGTGCAAAAACACTTCATTTCACGTTATTCTTGTCCACTCAGCTGCAAATGGATAGCTCTGCAATGGACCACCTTTCTGACCGGAGAGAATGTTGGCCTGGTGGCATCATTCGAAAGCTAAAACGATATAAACCCAATGCGCTTTGCATCGATTTAGCTTTCTAATGAAAGCGTGCTGTGGTTAGCAAAGCGCATTGTGGTCAGTGACGTACTACAAGATCCGATAGTCTGGTCTATCACCATATATATATATATATATATATATATATATATATATATATATATACACTTCTAATATAAGGATAAAAATTTTTTTCAAAAAAAAAATGTCTATCAGTGGCCAGCAGATTAAAATACCTTTCAAGGTGAAAATATAAACTATTATAAATAAGGGCAAAAGAAAAATTTTCCTATGCCAATATGCTGAAAAACAGATCTTAATCTGTGTAACCACATTGAGCACGCTGTGTGAGAATTATTGTATGTGGTTAGACGGTTTATGGTCTAATTTTCAGCATATTGGAACAGGAAAATCTTTTCTTTTGCCCTTATTTATAATTGTATATATATATATACACATAAGTAACAGGTGAACAACTATTACTTAATTTTAATTCACTTATCTCAGAACATGCCCCTCGCTTGTTCTGAAGTATATTATGGACTTTATATTTAATAAAAGGTACATGTGTGAATAGCTCAGGAGCGGATTATATACTCAGTTGAGTCAAACTGAGTGCATACATCACTTGAGTATCATTCTGCTAGAACTTCTTTACCAAGGTTGATATTCATCTAAAGATTGTTGCGTGTGCATTTTGTTCCGACCTAACTAGGTGCCTCAACTTTAAGTACTTTATTCGACTGAATATTATTTATATATATACACATATGAAGGGCCGCAACTTAAAGATATACGTATACGACACGGCACGACACAACAATTTTCTTATGTGTCACGAGTAACAGAGCTTTAATATCTGGTTAAAAGAAAATATTATTAATTTCCATAACTTATCTGTCTGCAGTTTTATTTTTTGTTCAATATAAATGGCAGGAGACTTTTCCTATTCCAAATAACCATCCAAAACAGAAAAAATAAAAGAAAAACAAATGACAAAAAAAAGCCAATGCCATGTTTATATTTTTTTTTATTAATAACAAAATAGATGCACCTTCCGCCATATTACATATACAAAGATACACACATACACACACACACACAGACGTACGTACATAAGCATGTATGTATGTATGTATGTATGTATGTATGTATGTATGTATGTATGTATGTATGTATGTGTAGATATGTAGTTCAGGAACAGGAAAAAAAGTGAAAGACTGAAGCCTGAACCTCTCGTGTACAATATCAATTATTAAAACAGCAATATATGATTGTGTATTATTTGGCACCTCAACCTCTGTCTGATAAATCCCGTGTATTATTCAAATAAAGACAATATCTCCTTCAAAGACCAGACACGTTGAAATGCCACACACAAACCTACCCACAGAGACAGTTACACATATATATAAATACATACGTATATACAAACCACTAGTACATACATATACATACATACATATATATATATATATATATATATATATATATATATATATATATATATATATATATATATATATATATATATATATATATATATATATATGTATATGAATGATCATTTGCTTGTAGCTAACCACACAAGATATTTCATTTTTTTTCCTCTTAGCAGAGTACGTTACAAACTAATATGTCCAATATAATCGTTCATATATATATATATATATTATATTATATTATATGCACACAGATACATACATACACGCACACGTACGTATACATAAATATATACGCACACATATATAAACACATACACATACATATATAGAGTCGCATATTTATACTTGTACAAAAGGACACTCATTCGTATGGATTTAGTATTGACTTGTAGTATATATCTGTCCATGATATCATAAAATGATAACGACACACACACATATGCAGATAAATACACTCCTTTATATGTCTTCTAGCATTTACGAAAATATCTATCTATCTATCTATCTATCTATCTATCTATCTATCTATCTATCTATCTATCTCCGCTGG
>NC_142938.1:58188434-58210934 GCF_046866305.1 Octopus bimaculoides | reverse complement strand
AGCTTTTGGGCATAAATTCTAAAAGAACAATAGCAAAACCGACAAATTATCGTGGTCCTAGGGCGATACCAAGCAGAAATCATGAGCAGGCAAATAACTCTGCATCACCCTCATTATCACTTTTCCAAATATAATCAGCGAAGACAATAAGAGTCATCCATAGTAACACCAGCTATTACAAGAATAAGACCAGCTAGTACTAATCGATCTGGAACTATCCCACCCGCAAAGCCAGGGATACGGCGAAGTCATGGATCTGTGTCAAAGTAAATTGCGAAGAGGTAGCCGAAGAGCTCAGCTGTGTCAATGGTGCTTTTTACATTGATGCTGAGCAGAGGAATCCTAGAAGTTCAACGGTCAGGATCACCAGGCTCTATGAAGAAAATAACTGTAACACATCCATAGGGGTGGTGTCCATGTTTGAGTAATCAGTTAATGACAGACTAATACTTTGATTCAAGTTCTCTATTTAAATTCATAATAATAGAATTAGATGACGACAAAAAGTCAGGGATATCCGCAAAAACAGTGAAAAAAAAAAAAAAAAAAGAATAAAAATCGGAAGAAGATTGATTGAGAGAAGCAGACGATCTAAAAAACATAATCGAAAATAGACCAAAGGAAAAAAAAATATTAAAATACTATAAAGAAGGATGGAGAGTTATATCTCCTACAAAGAAGTAACTCTCTCCGCAGAGGAAAGTACCATATTACGTATGTAGGACTAATATCTTATGAGTGGAAGCCAAGGAAATGAAATTTACAGTCAATCGCAAGAGAAGCAAAGTTGTCTCTGTATTCGTGCGTTTGTATAAGGTATCGAAACCATAGTGTGTTCAGGCGAGGTCTCCAGAAGGGTTGGCTTATATTTTATATCTCCTGTTCTCTCGCAATGTCTGTTTGAGTTTTATCGTTTCCTATTTTCATGTAATAAACTCGTGTTTTAAAAGATTGCGCTTTTTTTGTGTCTCTTCTCAAAATTCTAGTGAGTTTTTTCTCGTTTCGTTTTTTTTTTGCGCTGTATAGTTTTACACATAAACATATATATATATATATATATATATATATATATATATATATATATATATATATATACACACATGCATAGGCACATACACACACGTTTACATATATACACATACACACGTACATATATATAAATATATATATGTATATATATAAATATACATATACAAATACATACATACATATATATATATATATATATATATATATATATATATATATATATATATATATATGTATAATCATAAATATATAGGGATTGACAGTAACCTGCTTCTCCAACATACTGAGAATTCAGAAATAGCAGTCAAAGAATTCAGAAATAGCAGAAATATCGCTATCTATTCATAAATATCGCTATCAATCTGGAGTAATAATTTGTAGTTTTGAAATCAGTAAGTTCTTTGACTGCTATTTCTGAATTCTCAGTATGTTGGAGAAGCAGGTTACTGTCAATCCCTATATATTTATGATTATAAATGTTTTTTACCGAAAAGGTTTTTTCATACTGAGCTACCCGGCAAAATTGTTAATTATTAATTTTATTACTAATTGACGATTCCCTGCCCTGCATATCTATATATGTATATGTATGTATATAGACATATACTCTTCTAGTCTTTTATTTGTTTCAGTCGTTTGACTGCGGCCATGCTGGAGCACCGGCTTTAGTTGAACAACTCGACCTCAGCTCTTACCAACTCGACCTCACACCAACATCGGTTATCAATCGATGGTGGGGGGGGCATAGACACACAAATACATACATACATACACACACAGACACACACACATGTATATGCACGACAGTTTTCTTTCAGTTTCCGTCACAAGGCTATAATAAAATCCGCTCAAATGGTTATAATAAAAAACATTTACCTAAAGTGCCACGCAGTGGGACTGAACCCGGAACCATGTCATTGGGAAGCAAGCTTCTTACCACACAGTCACTATATTTGTATACAAACATACGTACATGCACACACATATAAACTTGTATATATGTTTATACACACGTATATATATATATATATATATGTATGTGTGTACACACACACACACATATATATATATATACATACGCACACTACACACACACACACTACACAAACACATGCACTCACACACACACACTCGCACACTCACACTCACTCACTCACTCACACACACACATTTTACAAGTCGAGCTTTTACTATCCCTCCGTTTTATGACTATTTCGTTTTGTTATTTCCTATCTGACACTTTTCTGTTTCGTTGTTTCCCCACCCACCCTCTCCCTCCCTCTCTCTCTCCCTACACACACACACACACACACACACGTGCACACACACGTACACATACACGCACACATATCATTACGTGTGTATAGAACAATATAAACAGGTGATTTCTAAACGGTGTATTGTACAAAGCACTGTTCCTCACCCCACCAATTCTTATAGTTTCCTGCTGATATATAAAGTGTCACAAAGTCCACCTGTATTTCTCTATCAACTGTAAAAACAAACCATAAGGGGAACAACAAGAAGAGCAAAAACACCAGCAACTCCAGCACGAGACCACTTGTTTCCGTAGTGTCAAATACGAAGTAAATGAACGGAAGGAAACGATTGTTTTTTTTTTTTATCTTCATAAAATAAAATACATACATTTATCTTTCGTTTTTGTATTTGGTTTGCAAGATTCATGATGTAAAATCGAGTGTTGAAACGAATTTTGTGATATTTCGGGAGAGTCATTACTCCAATAATGATGAACACACGCACAGTTATCTTCCGTTCGTTTCAACCATCAGACTGCGGCTATGTTTAATTTTTTTCCCTAGTACTTTATCTATAGGCCTCTTTTGCTGAACCGCTAAGTTACGGGGATATAAACATACCAACAACGGTTGTCAAGCGATGGAAGGGGACAAACACAAGCACGCACACGCTTATATACATACATGTATATGCATATAAACACACACACACACGCACACGCACACACACACACACACACACACACATATATGTATATCCAACGAGCTTCTTTCAGATTCTATCTACCAAATCCACACACAAAGCTTTGGTCGGCCCGAGGCTATAATAGAAGACACTTGCCCAAGATTCCACGCAGTGGGATTGAACCCAGGGCCATGTGGTTAGGAGGCAAATTTCTTACTACAATATATAACGAATCTGTGATAATGAATAATAGAAAGCATGGGTAAAGATAGGTTTCGTTCCGAGATCCCAAGTTATCCTGAGCATTGTGGTTGGTCACTCGGGCGCCTTTTTGCCTGATTGACTGATCGCCGACCCGTGTAATAAAGCAACATTTTAGAAACGGTGAAACTTTTAAAAACATGTCCTGGAGCAGACATCTATTCTAAGGGTAATTAAATCATAAATTAAATCTAAGGGTAATTAAATTATAAATTAAATCTAAGGAAATTTAAATAGCTCAAAAGGTTGAGAATAATTACGCTTAAACTAGTTAAAACAGGCAGAATATTGGAGACATATAATGTTGGAATACAAAACTTTATATAATGAAGAAAATATAAAAGCATTTAATAAAGAAAAAAATAAAAGAAAAATGGAAAACAATTAAAATTTGCATAAAACATTGCTAAAGAAGACATTACCTGGAAGAGGGGAGGAGGAGAAAAGACGAGCAATGAATAATTGCTGAAATTCTACCAAAAATGATTGAAAGAAAGATAAAAGACTAAAGATTAAGATTGATAGAATACTCTAAATAAATCTGTTCTGGATGCAGAAAAGCAAAAGCGAAATGGCTGGATGATCAATGTCTAGAAATTGAAAAACTTAATAACCAACATAAATCGAAAGAATCACAAACAGCAAATGCCTGAGTAGACATAGTGGTAACATTAAAGAGAAAAATGGAAACATAGTGTTTATCCATGAGCAGCAGATTGCATCTAGATGGGTTGACTACATAAAAGAAACTGTACGATGAGGAGGAGAACAGACTTGCCTAATTTTCGAAGCTGTTAATGGAAACAAAATCTTGAAAGAAAATTTAGAAAAGGCAATGAAGTAATGAAAGATGGTGAGATAACTGGAGTAAATGAAACAGCAGCATGAAACATTAAAGGCATTAGATAACCACAACCTAGATTTAATAACAGACTTATGTAATGTAATATATGACAGTAGACACATAACTAACCGAGATGAAACAATCTATCTTTGTTCTATTACCAAAGAGACTAAAAGCACAAAACTGCACACTTTAGAAGCGTAAGCTAAATGAGTCATGTGACTGAATTGCTAACTAAAAATATCAGCCACCAAAGAATTACATCAAAAATATGTAAGTCAACTGCAAAGTGGATTCAGACGAAGATTGAGAATTTGTGAAAGAATATTTAACCAATGAACCATATGTGAAAGCGCTGTGGACATAAATCAGAATGTTCACAAATGAATTATAAAGCAAACGAAGGCATTTGACATGAAGGGATGATCGAATGTCTGTCAGAATTTCGAATACTTTAAATTACGGGAAAAAATATACAGGAGATTAAACAGCTGTGGTAAAAATTGAACGGGGAAAACCCCCAGAATTTAAAATTAACCAAGTCACAAATAGTCGTGTGCTATCCTCTAATGTATTTAACCATACTATTCTGTAGTGTATTTAATGTATACACTTTTAACTGGTACTTCGTCGGTTACGACGACAAGGGTTCCAGTTCCGATCAACGGAACAGCCTGCATGTGAAATTAACGTGCAAGTGGCCGAGCACTCCACGGATACGTGTACCCTTTACGTAGTTCTCAGGGACATTCAGCGTGACATGGAGTGTGACAGGAATTGAACTCACGTCCTTACGATCGCGAAACAAATAGCCTAACCACTAAACCACGTGCCTTCACAATGTACACACTAAGATCTTTGGAAAAGAAGACGAGCCGGGAATGTTAGTATGGCGCATAGGCATCAGTTGCAGTCGATATAAAGACGACACTGCCTTACTAGCTTTCAACAGTGATGGTCTGCAGAGAATTATAACTACAGTATATGACAAAGGAATGTCTTACTGAATGAAAATATGTGGAGGAAACAAAAGCTTTGATAATCAGCAAAGAACAACACTCATAACAAATATTGCAATAACGGGGTGACTCAACCTAGCAAACACCTAAGATAATACATTTGGGATATATTAGGCCTACCTGTACCCATCTGGGCATCGGGCATCTTATTTCTGTACTAAGTAGAATGCTAAAAGTAAGGTTATTAGTCTTGTGCTCTATCCCACCGCCTTTCTTAACATGGGTCCGGAAACATCCATGCCGAATTATTGAAAAGACCGTTAACTGAAAGGACCAATGAAGCAAAAACATTTTCAAATGTGTATCTATCAAAGTAATTGTATATTTTTGCTTATACCCTTATTTTTGTTCCATTCTAAACAAAACTCTCCGACGAATGAAAACGTGAAACCCTGAGTAACAGTTTTTGTGATATTTTTGCTGTTTTCTAATAAAGTATATATATATATATAAACACACATATATTATATACTATTTATTATTTAATTGAACGCGACGCATCTATTTCCAAGTAAGCAAGTATATATACATATATATATATATACACACATACATATATTTATATATATATGTGTGTATATATATATGTATGTATGTATGTATGTATCTGTGTGTGTGTCTTTGTGTCTGTGTTTGTCCTCCCATTACCTCTTGACAACCGGTGTTGGTGAGTTTACGTCCACGTAACTTAGATGTTCTACGAAAAATGACTAATAGAATTAATACTAGGCTTATAAAAATAAATGAAGTCCTCGTGTCGATTTGTTCGACTAAAATCTCTCCAGGCTGTGCTCTAGCATCGCCGCAGTCAAATGACTGAAACAAGTAAAAGAATAAATGAATAATATATATACATATATATATATATATATATATATATTTTTTTTTTTTTTTTCTCCGTGTTTTTCTCCTTGTCTCCGTATTCTTTCTGTTGAAGAGCGTAGCTCGAAACGTCAAAGACTTTCCGTATTCCCGAGCGTCATACTAATATATACTTTTGTTATTTACACCACCTGTCCTCGTCTGTTGTTATTTTTTGTATATTCTCCCATATATATATATATATATATATATATACAGGTTATACATATATATATATATGTTATACATATATGTATATGTTATACATACATGGATACATATATGTTATACATACATGTATATATATATATGTTATACACATATACATATTAGTACAAATTTTCGTATGGTCATAAATGAATACCAACATCCATTCACAATCATTATAAAAATACAAAAACAAAATACCCCAAAATCTAAAAACCACAGCTCGAGACGGTTGAAGACTTCTGGAACTGACAGTACTTGAGAAAGGAAGGTGATATTTCTTTACACGTCGGCAAAGATCTTTTGAGCAGGTGTAACAAATACAGGTGTTGCATGCAGATAGCTAAAACACAACAAACTATAATCAAATAAACAGATAACAGGTGGAATGGAATAAAAGCAATACAATTAGCGACTACAGTCTTTGAATATCTCTTATTTTGACATTAAATCAACGTAAGTCCAAGGTACTTTGACAGCAAGATAAACTAAACTGCGTTGTCGATGCTTGTATAAATATAGAGAAAGCAATGCTTAAATTTAACCAAATAAAATAAAACACGTTTCTATACACGTGCAAACGAGTACAAGTCATAAGTATCGGTCTGCCTGTCTGCTTCTCTGTCTGCCTGTCTATCGTTTTGTGTGTATGTATGTAAGTATGTATGTATGCATGTATATATGTAATCATGTATGCGTGTGTGTATGTGTTTATGTATGTCGGTATCTATATATATGTATATATGTCAGTATAAGTATATACGTATGAGTATGTGTGTGTATGTATGTATATATGTATATATGCATGCATGTATCTAGCTATCTATCATATATATATATATATATGTATATACATAAATATATATATACATATATATATATATATATATATATATATATATATATATATATATATATATATATATATATATATATATATATATATATATATATATATATATATATATATATATATATATATATATATATATATATATATACATATATATAGGGGGAATTCACAAAAAAAAAAAACAACAGACGAAGACAGGTGGTGTAGAAAACAAACAGATGTATTACTATAACGCTCGGGAATTGAAAAAGTCTTTAACGTTTCGAGCCTACGCTCTTCCACAGAAAGAAACACAGAAAGAAACAAGGAGAGAAAAAAATGTGTGTAGTGGTTAGCGATCTATCTATCTATCTATCTATCTATCTATCTATCTGTATATATATATATATATATATATATATATATATATATATATATATATATATATACAGGGTTGGCCAAAAGTCACCCGACAGTAAAAAAATATTCCATAAATACTATCTGTAATTCTGTATTGACTCGAATGGAAAAATGTGCCGCTCAAGAAGGAGTTCAGTTTGAACAATTTTCGTAATGTTTCATGTTTAGATACTTTTATTAAATTCATTCACTTGTTAAACATAAATCTTAGAATTAAATGGTTTTGATTTACTGTCAGGTGACTTTCGACCAACCCTGTATGTATATAACATTTATGTATATATAATTATATACATTCTTCTACGTATATTTACATGCATGTGTGTGTGTGTGTGTGTGTGTGTGTGTGTGTGTGTATGTCTGTTTGTCTGTCTGTCTGTCTGTGTATGTTAAGGCTCATGACCTAGTGCTTAGGCGTTTTGCACGTGAGATCGTGGTTTCGATTCCACGACTGGATGCGCGTTGAGTTCTTCAGAAAAAAAAAAAAAACGTAACAAAATTTCATTTCAAGTTGCTCCAGTCCACTCGGCTGTAAATAGGTAACCGTTCCGACAGACAATCTCTTCCTATTAGGGAGAATGTTGGACTGCTCGTTCAGCCAGTGGGGTGGCATCATTCGAAACCTAAAACGATGCAAAATGCATTGTGGCCAGCGATGCATAACAACATTCGATAGTTTGGTGGATCATGTGATCACGTGATAAATGTACAGTCATGTATATACGTATATATACATGCATACATACATACATAGATGTGTGTGTGTGTATACATTTAAGTGTAGTAGGCTGGAAACTTACAACTAGTATAGCAACACAAGACAAAGTGAGGACAGAGTGTAATTATTTTATCATGATTATTATTATTAGTAGTAGTAGTACTAAACACACACACACACACACACACACACACACACACACACACACACACACACAAGTGGTGAGCAGGCAGAGAAAATTGCGCCGGAGAAAATGTGGAGAGATTCCTTCCAGCTCTTTACGTTCTGAGTGAGTCCAAATCTCGAGGAGATCAAGTTTGCTGGTCATTCTTAGAGACCCGATAAAATAAAGTACCAGCCAAGTACTGGCGTTAACGTAGTAGACTCATCCCCTCTCCTCAACATACTGGCCTTGTGCAAAACTGTGAAAGAATCCATCCATTCATCCATCCATCCATCCGTCCGTCCGTCCGTCCGTCCGTCCGTCTGTCTGTTATATTGGTAGAGTTAAAATCCAAGCTGTCTTCTTGAAGCACATCTGGTTATTCCAGTATTCCAAAATCTTATGTAGATTTTATATCTGTGTGAGGTATGCATAAGAGTAGAAAATTCTGGAAAATAGTTTTTGCAGTGCAATTATTGGGTTGGCAAGAAAGTAATTTCGTTTTTTTAGTGCGAAATAAAAGTCATTTATTTATCATACAAAGAATGAACTTTAATCATTCATATATTTTCCATTTTGTTCATTGACCTTTTGCCATCTTTCTGGCAACTTCATGATTCCAAGTGTGATTTCAAGTCATCATCATTATTGAAAGTTTTACCAATCAAAGAATTTTGCAAACTTCAAAATAAATGGTAATCTGATGGTGCAAGGTCAGGGCTATATGGTGGATATGACATCACTTCCCAACTAAGCTCCAATAATTTTTCACGAGTTAGCAAAAATCTGTGTGGTCTAGCGTTGTAATGGTGGAACACGATTCCTTTACGATTTGCCAATTCTGGCGGGTTTTTTTTTTATTGCTTCCTCTAGTTTCATTAGTTATTGACAATAAACATATAAATCGGTCGTTTGGTTCCTTGGAAGCAGCTCAAAATATACAACACCTTTGTAATCCCACCAAATTGACAGCATAACCTATTTTGATGCAATTCATCTTTCGATGTGGTTTGTGATGGTTCATTACGCTTGGTTCACGATCGTTTTCGATTGATGTTATTGTAGACAATCCATTTTTCAGCACCAGTTATGATGCGTTTCAAAATAATTAAAAAAAAAAAGATCGATTTCATTGCGTTTGAGATGTATATCGCAAACATTGATTCGTTGTGTTAAATGAATCTCGTTCAATTTGTGTGAGACCCAAATATCGAGCTTCTTAACGAGTCTGAGATATTTTAAGTAATTTTCAATTGTTGTATATGACACATTTAACCTCTTTGCAATCTCTCGCACCGTTGTATGACAATCAGATTCAAATATGGTTTTGATTCGGTCATCATCAACTTCAGTAGGTCGACCAGAACGTTGGTCATCTTTGAGTGAAAAATTTCCAGAACGGAATTTTTAAAACCATTTCTGACATATGCGTTCTATCAAGAACTCAACACCATAAACTTCACATATCTCTTTGTGAGCCTCAGCAACCTTTTCACCTTTACGGAAATAAAAGAAAGCAAAATATGGCGAACATATTCGTTTTTGCACTCCATGTTAAAATTAACACTGAACTAACAGCTGTAAATAAAAATTGCGCGCAATTTGCTTCTAAAGTATCATTGACAAAAATCATTTTAAAAAATCGTAACTCTATCAATTTGTGAAAAACAAAATTACTTTCTTGCCAACTCAATGCATACAAAACATGAGACTGGAAACATTTTTTGATATTATTTATTCACCATTACACATGTTACATTTGCTAATAGGAGTACTTATTAGTTTTACTCTCCCCTCCAACTATCTATATTATTTTCTAATCACTAACTAAATGTAAACGATTCATCCAAATATAAATTTAGCATTATTTGATTCTCTCTCTGAAGAATTTCTTATAGGAGATGTTTTGTATGTTTCTTTCGCATCTACGATTTTGTAACGCCTACTAGCAAAGAAAACATGTGTAATGTAATAGTGAAAGATAATAGCAAACACTTTTTTCCCAATCTATGTGTATATATATCTATATATATATATATATATATATATATATATATACACACACATGTATATATATATATATGTGTGTGTGTGTATTATGTATGTATTATATCTGTGTACATTTAATATACAATGCTACTTGTGAGCTAAGGTCTCCCCGTAAAAGTATCTCTGATCTGTGCAAACTGTGTAATAAAGTGTTCTGATGATCTGAAAAGGTTCAGCATCCGATAGCATATTGCACTTGGTGAAAAGTACATATGGAACAAAGAATGTAAACTGCATTGTGTATGCATCATAATTGTGGTCCTGCTATATATATATATATATATATAGATTCAAGGCTTGAATATGGTACTTAAGCGAAGGCACCCGAATATCACATCCCAAAAGGATGGGTGATTAAAATCAAACAATAAGCAACACGGATTTCAAAAGTGATTGCAGTACGCACGTTTCATGCTACTTCAATTTATTTAAGTAATGTGAGCATTACCTTAAATGCAATATGAAGAGCAATCTTCAGCTATATATATATATATATATATATATTAAAGCATGTGTGTTTGAAATGGTTTAACGAATGCATTCACACACTAGAAAAAAGATTCTTCCCCCAAAAAGGTTAGGAACATCCTCGTAAAAGATTTCATAACATAAAAAAAATAATTTAAAAAATCACGTTTTCACTTCAAATATATACATACGGACAAAGACACATATATGTGTATATGTGTGTGTGTGTGTGTGTATGTGTAAGTGCTTGTGTGTGCGTGCCTATCTATCTATCTATTTTTCTGTCTCTGTGTCTCTCTTTCCGTCTCTCTGCGTCTCTCCCTTTCTATATATATGTATATATGTAGATTGTTTATGCATATGTGTATATATACACACAATCTATATATATATATATATATATATACATACACACACACACATACACACATAACACATACATATATACATACATACATACATACATACAGATACACACACACACACACACACACACACACACACACACACACACACACCACACATATATAACTAAAATAATTGGACTAAATATATTGTCATTCGATTGCCGAAAACGAAATATATATATATATATATATATATATATATAAATGAATAAATAAATAAAAAGCCAACATAAAAGGCAGTGATAACAAAGGAATAATTTAATAACATCACAACAACAGATCTGATAAATCATGATCGCAGAATCCCTATTAAGATCATTGCTGATAGAATTAAAGTAAAATATGCAATGGAAATAGCAGAGGAACAATTAGAATTCGAATTGGTACAGAAACGAGGGATTCAATTGTTAACCTTAATATGATCGTTGAGAATGTTAGAGAATACGAGGCAATATTATTTATCACTTTTATTGATTATCAAAAAGTTGTTTCGCACAAATTACGGTCAGAGATGGCAGAAATGGGATTTCTTCAATATTTTATATATTTATTAAAATCATATTATTCCCAACAAACGTTAACTGTCAGAGTTCATGTGAGCTGCACTGACTTGTTTGAGATTGTGTGGTGGCGTGTACGACGGGAATTTATCTTTTCTCTTTTATTTTATATCAATGTAGAAAAGTGTAATGAAGAAGACCATCTAGAAGATTGAAAGAACGGTTAGAATCAGTAGAAGAATGGTCGGTAATCTCAGATATGATAATCATACTGTTCTTAATGCTAGTAACTTGGAAGAATTTTGGACTTTTATGAAGAAAGTGAAAGAAAAAAACGACGCTTCATTCATTAATTTTGACAAAATTGGTTCAATGATTATCTTTGGAACATATGTTTGAGATAATTCCATTATAATTGATAACCATATTGAGTTTCGCCGGTTTGGAAATATTAGAGTGCAATGCGATGACAGCTAGAATAGGAAGAGAATTGCATTAGCAAAAATCTGTCTGCTGTTATCTCTTTAAATCGCATTTGGAAAAATCCATCTTTAAATGAAAAGACCAAGCTGGAATTGCCACCCGCTTTGATGTTTCTAACTGTATAGCACGGATGTGGAAACTGCACTCTTAAAATGCCAATAAAACAACGAGAGTTTCGACGTTAGAGAAGAATGCTGAACAGAAAAAAAGAAAAACAACAAGAAACAAACTCATTATTTATTAAAACGAAGTCGGCGAGCTGGCAGAATCGTTAGCACGCCGGACAAAATGCTTAGCGTCACTTCGTCCGTCTTTTAGCTCTGAGTTCAAATTCCTCCGTGGTCGACTTTTCCATTCAGCCTTTCGGGGTCGATGAATTAAGTACCAGTTGAAAAGCGGGGTCGATGTAATCTAGAAATTCTTACCCTGCAAAATTCTTGTCTTGAGTCGATAACAGAAAGGATTAGTTGCTAAAACTATTTAGATCGAATACAGGTCTGGGCAGACCTGTATTCTCTAAAACTTGATGCAGCTGAAAAAAATAGATAAAAAACAAAAAACAAAGCAGAACAAAATTACCATGGAGATTGGGAAATTTAAAAGGCTACAATAACTAAAAGCATCAACAGCGAGTGATGGAGAAGAATCATCGAATGAGTCACTCACACGCCAAAAGTTTGTGGTTGTACATGATGAAGATAACGATGCTGATGATGATGACGATGATAATGACGATAATGATGATGATGATGATGATGATGATGATGATGATGATGGTGATAGTAACGTTGGTAAGAAGCATCAAATCATATCTGACCTCCGTTAACCTGTATGTTACTTTCTAGGTATTTTAGAGAAGTAGTTTGTCTTTACTTTCCTCCATAGTTTAAGGCCTTGGATGACAGATTTTCAACTGTTGCTTGATTTAACTTCACGACATTGTGCTTGATTCTCTTTCGATTAATCTATTCCGTTGTAAACTTTTGGTCTGAGCCCCAGTTTCAGGTTGACTTTTTTAATTTCCTCCAACGATGGCCCTGCCATAATAAGTAAATGAATAAATACATAAGCATGAACGCTGTCCATGCTTCTCTAACGTAACGGTATTTGCTGTTGTAGTTGCTGCTGCTGCTGCTAACGACGACAACGATGATGATGATGATGATCATCATCACCATCATGAACAAATACCGTTCATCTGAACAAAAACATGGCATACTTTTTGCATGGTTTTATCAATATCGGATTCATTTTAACAAGACAAAATACATAAACACACACGCACGCGCGCACGTGCACACACACATGCACAAACGCACACATTACTTATTTCAGTCATTGCACTACAGGCATGCTGTGGTTTCACCTTCAAGAGTTTAGTCGAACAGATTGTCCCCAGTACTCATTGCAACAGTCTGGAACTTATTCTGTCGGTTACTTGTTTCCGCACCAGTAATTTACGGAGACGTAAACCAATCAACACTGGTTGTCAAGAGGTAAAGAGGGACAAACAAAGGTGCATACACGCTAGCACTGACCACTTACCAGTACACACACCATCTTTCCACACACCCACACATTACAGACGCACACACTTACATACGCACACATCCATACGTCAAAGTCACCAGCGCCTATCCATACGCAAACACTTACACACTCTCACATACACATACGCACGTGCACCTTCATTTTGGGATTACCAGTACTTTATTATTTCCCCTTCTTCCTAGCTCTCCTGTCCAACTACCTATGTCCAACCAGTCGCCATGATTGACCGCTAAATCCACAAGTTCTCTCTGTTTATTTCTTCGTGATCTTTTCTGTTGAAGATCGTAGGCTCGAAGTGTCAAACTAATACACCTGCTTGTTGTTTGTACACCTGTCTTCGTCTTTTGTTTTTCTGCAAATTTTAACTATATATATATATATATATATATATATATATATACACCTATGTGTGTGTGTATGTTTGTGCCTGTGTTTGTCTCCCACCTCCGTCTGACAACAGGTATTGGTATGTTTACGTGCCCGTAACTTAGCGGTCTGGCAAAAAAGATAGAAAAAATACCAGGCTTAACAAAAAAAAAAAAGTACTAGGGTCGATTCATTTGATTAAAATTTTCTAACGGTGGTGCCCCAGCATAGCCGTAGTCTAATGACTGAAGCAAGTAAAAGGTAATGATGTACGTCGGTATTACCCACAATGCACTTTAAGTAAATTCAATCAGGTGTTGGGCAGACCGCAGCTTTAGTAGGACATATTTGTCGATTGTGCCGCGTAGCGGAACTGAAAATAAGACCACGGAGTTGCGAAGCGAGCGTCTAACCACACAGACACATCTTTATTGACTCTCAGGAGAAAAAAAAAGCGCTCCTTTTATGAACAATACTAATTGAGGAAAGATAAGACACATACCCACACACAAATACACACACACACACACACACACACACACACACACACACACACACACACACACACACACAACACACACGCACAAACACGCTTAGAGTTATCTTTTCTTATCTTTAATATTTTTTCTCCTCTTCAAAACTTCCAATTATTTTATCTCCTCGATATTTTTTCAGTAAAATATAATGAAGAAATATACACATTGCATTGAAATTTCTAAATGGATATCTCTGTTGTAAGTTTGTGCTTCTAACAAGGGATTATCTCTGTTTTTAGGTTTTATACAAACAGTTTGTTACATTAGAAAGTGCTAAAACTTTAAATTTCTTTTCCGGACTCTTTATTTTCTTAAACATGTGATGCAAAGTGTTCAATATATGAAGTTAGTCGGCTGCACACATTTATCTAGATATATGCTCATCTATTTTATCTATTAAGACAGCAGCCTGCATATGTGTATGAGCACATCTATCTCTGGTGGTATGTTAGTGTATGTGTACGTGTCTGTGCTTGTGTGTGCGTGTGAGAGTTTATGCGTTTGTGCCTATGTGCATGCATGTGTGTGCATGTATGCATGAATATCTGCAGGCATTGTGTGTGGATGAGTGTGTGTGTGTGTGTATATATACATACATCCACCCAGCTATCCAATATATATATATATATATATATATATATATATATATATATGTATATATATATATATAAATATATATATACACACACACACACACGCACACACACACACACATATATGTATGTATGCATCTTTCTATATCTCTGTATACTCTCTGTGAGTATGTGTGTCTGTGTTTGTGTCTGTACATGCATGCATACATACATACATAAATACATACATACGTACATACATGCAACATACATATATACATACATATTTTAATATGTATATCTATCTGTCTATCTATCATCTATCTGTCTATCTATTTATCTATCTATCTATCTATCTATCTATCTATCTATCTATCTATCTTTATATATATACACGCACGCATATATGTATATAGGTATTTGGGTGTGTGTGTATGTATGCTTATATCGGTGTACGTATATGTGTTTCCATATCTAATATATATATATATATATAAATGAGTATAAATTTGTATATGTGCATCGGTGTGTGTGTGTGTGTGTGTGTGTGTGTGTGTGACTGTACGTGTATGCATGTATACATATGAGTTAAGAGGAACCAGAAGAGACAACGAAAGATGATGATGATGATGATGATGATGATGATGATGATGACGACGACGACGATGATGATGACGGTAGTGGTGGTAACGGTGGTGATGGTGGTGGTGGTGGGTAACATGAGTAGTGGAAAACATAGCCTTGTACGTTTTTAAGTTATTAAAAGCTTATATATGGAAATAACAACAGTTATATTGTACAAGAAATATACCATTAAAGACATTTTCTACGCTAGCCAGTATGTCGTCAAATCTTTACATGACGGCTTTATATATCTGACAGAACAGTCTTGCCTAAAAATACTCAATACATACACATGGACACATATAAATGTAAGAATGTCTGTGTGTGTGTGTATGTGTCTGTATGTATATATATATATATATATATATATATATATATGTGTGTGTGTGTGCGTGTGTGTGTAAGCACACGCGTATATTCATAGATAAACACACAAACGCTCTTGTTTACGTTGCATATTATAATAAATAACTGGATGGAATAGAAAAGAAAAAAAAAAAAAAAGAAGCAGATGAGACAAAACTGAAGCAACTTTTTATCAATTAGTTGGTAAACAATAACAATATGTACATTTGTATGTATGTATATGCAATGAGTGAACATATGCATATGTGTACTGTATGCATGCATTACATATATACATATATTGATAAATGTATAGATATGCATATATATATATATATATATATATATATATATATATATATATATATATATAAATTTGTATACATATGTGTATATATATGTGTATATCTATCTATCTATCTATATATCTATCTATCTATCTACCTATATATATATGTATATGTATATATATATATATATATATATATATATATATATATATATATATATATATATATATATTCATATGTATATAGTCAGAGATATCTTGATATTTTTATACATATGCGTGTAATTGTTTGCCTGCGTGCGCGTGTGCATGTCTGTGAGTGCGTGCATATGCTACAGCCTCTGGCTGAAACAAAAATACACACACACACACACACACCCACATACAAACAAGGAGACGCATGCCGCGCACACACGCACACACGCGCACACACACACACACACACACACACACACACACACACACACACACACATACACTTACATACCTATACGTTTGAGTTATATTTTAATGGAAATATTTCAAATACGTTGTAAAACTATTATTGCATATATCGAGTTATATACACATAATTCTTCTGTCTGTCTGTTTTTTGCATTCTTGTTCCCAGGCTCTCTCTCCTTCCTCTCTACTTAAACACACACTCATATACACAAAAATACACACATAAATATATGTGTACGTATATATATATATATATATATATATATATATATATATATATATACATCTATGTGTGTGCGTATCTCTATCTATCAATCTATCTATCTATCCATATATATATTTATACAGCCATAGACACACATTTACGTATATACATATGCACGTACATACACACACACACACACACACACACACACACACACACACACACACACACACACACACACACACACACACATATATATATATATATATATATATATATATAATGCCCGATAATGGCTTAGTTGGCTAAAACTTCGAAGTCACTGTTAATATTATTGGTATTCAAGAATAATAAATTTGCAGTCTACCAAATGCCTTGAGTGGTCCTTCAGTTTAATGTAAGATTGTTTTTATTATAACATAAAAGGAAACACTAATGCATACATAAATACACACGTACACACACACACGTACACATGTACATGGATATGTATATGTATGTATGCATGTCTGTATATCTGTCCTTTTATACCTGAACGTCCGTCTGTATGTATGTATTTAAGTATGCACATATATATATATATATATATATGCACTGTGACGGACTAGCGTCCCGTTTAACAGGGGCAGTGTTGTAACTGCAGTCACTTATGCATCTTCAAACCGGGTTAATCTGCTGTCTTAAGTGTCCTCGGGCTCACGACAGTCCATGCATGTGAGATATATACACAGACAGAAGATATATTTAACGAGTCGGGCTAATATCGTTATAATTCTATGCGCTTCTAAATCTAGTTGATCTTCAAATGGGTGCTCAGATGACAGAAGTGGTGGAGTGTCGCCCTTCACATTGATAATGTTTTGTTCCATTATTTCCTGTGTTGAAAATCTCTCCAGGTTCGTGTTCGTCTCTCAGAGTTCCGATGTTAATAATTTCCTAAGTACCAGCTGTCTATTAAGTGTCATTCAACTGACTAAAGCATCTACATACCATACGTACGTACGTACATACATACATACATACATACATACATACATACTGTCTTCCAGATATCTTCCCGGTGGCTAAAACAGTCTGGAATAGGATAACATAAAAAGAAAAACCTTCTGACGAAGTTGACTATATCGAAAGCGATGGATAAGAAAAAAAAAATAGTGGTGGGACTTAAAAATTGAAACAGCCGTCAAGTTAAAGCACAACCGGCCGGACATTGCTACGCGGAACTTCAAGTAAAAAGGTGTTCTGTTGCAAAAATTAGCAGCTCTCTGGACACCAGTGTGGTTAGAAAAATACAGGAGAATGAGGACATCTACGGACCATTGATAAGGAGTTTTCAAATCCAATATTCAAGATACACTTTCAGTTTTATACCTATTATTACTATTGGAGCAACAGGATACACACAAGCATGTCTGGGGTAAAGTATGGTCGAACTTAGAATCTTAGGGAGAGAACGCAGATCCTTAATATTTACGCTACAAATGATCACGATATCTGGGACTAAAAAATCTGCAAGACTTTCTTAATATTTGAAGGATGACGAATAAGACAAGATGCTTTCCTCTACAACCTTGCTACCAAGTAGGTGGCTGGTCAAAATCTATTCTAAATTGAAAAGAGACAGAGAACATACATACATATTCATTCGCAAATTCATTTATACATAAATTCATATTCATTCGTACATTCATCTATCTATGTATACGTACATCCATATACACACACACACACACACACACACACACACACACATATATATATATATATATATATGTGTGTGTGTGTGTGTGTGTGTGTGTGTGTGTGTGTGTGTGTGTGTGTGTGTGTGTGTGTGTATGGGATACGGACATTTTTGGACCATTGATACACTTTCAACTTAATACTCATTATTGGAGCAACAAGATACGTACCAATCCGCCTTAATTCATACACTAGAAATGCTCACGATATCTGGGACGATGACAATCTGCAAGACCTTCTTAAGATTTAAAGGACGACGAACAAAACAAGATGCGTTCCTTCACAATCTTACATCTAAGGTAGTGGTCGGTTTAAATTAACTCTAAATTAAAAAGAGAAAAATAAAACATACATATATGCACTTTTTAAAAGTTATCACTACAGATTTTCTACAAAATTTAGAGCCAGTACTGAATGTTACGACGTTTCGTATACGAATACGTCTATGTAAACAATGCGATGAAAGATAGAAAATTAGCCAATGGGTGTATATGCATATTTCAGGAATTATTGCTCCGTTTTTAGCACCGCATCCAACCCATTAATCACCCACAGACACATGGTTTAAATACCCATTAAGCTTAGGGCTATCTGTTATTGGGATAATAATAACAATAACAACAACAACAACAATGAAAATAATAATAATTATAATAATAATAATAATAATAATAATAATAATAATAATAATAATAATAATAATAAAAAAAAATATTCAGACAAACACATAACAAAAACACCAGGACTTACAAATATATATAACATACAGAAAATTGCACTACTGGGTACTGCACACATTCTACGCAAAACACTTTCAATACAGTAAACATAAGAGCACCACAGCAAACCACAGCACATACCCAAGGCGCACAGAGCTGCGCTCGGTAGTGAAGTGAAAGTACGTTATAAAAATAAAACTACTGAATAATAATAATAATAACAATAATAATAATGGAACAACCTTCCCACGCGACGAGTGGTATGTAATAGTCTTTCCAAATATTGTCACGCCGAGCTGTCGGGGTAGTCGGTCATAGATAGTTGTGTCTTATTTGTCTAACTATACTGCAATTCCGGAGTGGAAGTTATAACAGACTGACGTTGGATTACAACAGTGTCACACTACTGGAAAAACCGATTTACATATTAAACACATTCCTGGCAGATTGCTTGTAGGGACACCGCATTTCGTTATGCAACCACGATATACGAAATACGGCGTCTCTACCAGTAATTATTGTTTTATTCTTTCACTTATTTCAGTCATTTTGGCTGCGGCCATGCTGGAGCACCACCTTTGGTTGAACAAATCAACCCCAGGACTTATTCTTTGTAAGCCTAGTACTTATTCTGTCATTTTTTTTTCTTTTGCTGAACAGCGAAGTTATAGGAACGTAAACTCATCAACATCGGTTGTCAAGCGATGGTGGTGGGGGGGGGGACAAACATAGACTCACAAATGTACACACACACACACACACACACGATGGACTTCTTTCAGTGTCCGTCTACCAAATTCACTCACAAGGCTTTGGTCGGCCCGAAGCTATAGTAGAGGACACTTGCCCAAGGTGCCACGCAGTGAGACTGAACTCGGAACCATGTAGTTGAGAAGCAAGCTACTTACCGCACAACCACTCCTGCGCCTGTATATTTATGAATTCTTTTATTCTTTTCCTCTTTTACTTGATACAGTCATTGATTAGGAAAATCAACTTAGTTTAATCAATTAAATCAATCTCAGGGTTCATTTTGATTTCGAAGTCGTCTGGTATTGACACTACAAATCTTTTGCTGAACCGGTAAGTTACAAGAACATAAATAAACCAACACCAACTGTCTGCCGGTGGGGGAAACAAACACGAAACAAACACACACATATATAAACGCACGCACACACAAACACATACTCACACACACACTTACATACACACACACACACATACACACACACACACACACACACACACACACACACACACACACACACACACACACATACACACACACTCGACAAGCTTCCACTTTGTTTCCACCTATCAAATTCACTCACAGGGCATTGGCCAGCCCGTGACTACAGTAGAAGACACTTGCCTAACGGAACTGATCCCGGAACCGTGTGATTGCAAAGCATACACACATACAAACACATACATATAAATACATGCACACGTGTATTCATGCATTCACATGCATACATATATGGATACAGGCATACATACATGAATGCATGCACGCATACACACGTATGTATTAAAATTATAGATCATCTGAACATGCAAAGATCAGTGCCTGTCGCTATATCCTTCTCCAATATTCACTTTGTCACTGCTATGGCATAAAAAGAATCCTCACCAACGGCTAAAGTCGTCGTCAAGCCGACTGGCTGGATTTTTACTTTGGAACTTATCTCACCCAATCTCTGTGATGCTTAATGGACTTAGAGTATGCGATTTCTAACAACAAGAACAAGAACAACATCAGCGACAGCAACAACAACTAACTCATCTTAGTAAATTCGCTTTACTCATGGCTGGTCACCCTAAGGAAGCTGAATTTCGGTGTCCTTACTTGTAATAATTTAAACCGTTTTTGACGAGGAACGAAAACTGTAAATATAGAAATGAAATGGTTATTACAGTTTTCAAAAAAAATGTTTTAGTCAAGAAAGTAGGCCGAACTCAAAACTCTTCATAGAACCTCCGAGACTAGTCATAGGGTAAGGAAGGAAGCTATTCTTAAATAGTAGACCTGTCCTGACAGCTTGCAACAGAGTCTGCTAAAAGCATCCTAGGTGCCAGCTGAAGGTGTTAAACCGAATGGAATAAATTTACCACTGAAATATGTCGCGGTGGGATTTGAACTCACACGCAAAAATTCGGAACATAAATAGTCTCATAGTTCAATTTGGCTTTCTTTCTGTCGACTCTTGGAGTAAATTTATTTAGATACAAGAAAAAAATGTTTTCATGTATCTGGTATATGCTTTCATGTATCATGTATCCGGCAAATAAGGCAATATTAAATTTAAAAATCCATCTCTCTCTCTCTCTCTATATATATATATGTATATATATATATATATATATATATATATATATATATATATATATATATATATATATATATATATATATATATATATATATAGATGGATTTTTGAATTTAATATTGCCTTATTTGCCGGATACATATATATATATATATATATATATATATATATATATATATATATATATATATATATATATATATATATATATATATATATATATATATATATATATATATATATATATATATATATATATATATATATATATATATATATATATATATATATATATATATATATATATATATATATATATATATATATATATATATATATATATATATATATATATATATATATATATATATATATATATATACATATACATATACATACAAAGCGGCGAACTAGCAGAAACGTTAGCACGCTGGGAAAAATGCTTAGCGGTATTTCGTCTGTCTTTATGTTCTGAGTTCAAATTCCACCGAGGTCGACTTTGCCTTTCATCCTTTCGGTGGGGTCGATAAATTAAGTACCAGTTACGCACTGGGGTCGATGTAATCGACTG
>NC_142938.1:58150934-58178434 GCF_046866305.1 Octopus bimaculoides | reverse complement strand
TTATTGCCGTTTTACTGTTGTTATTGTTGTTGTCTTTGTTGATTGTCTTGTTGTTGTTGTTGTTGTTGTTGTTCTCAATATTATTGTTGTTGATGTTGTTGTTGCAGGAACGGACCAGGCTTGGAAAATGAAATATGTTCTTCGCTCTACATACTGCTGTAACTACTTGAACTACTACTACTGCTACTACTACTACTACTACTACTACTACTACTACTACTACTACTACTAATAATAATAATAATAATCCTTTCTACTATAGGCACATGGCCTGACATTTTGGAAAGGTGGGTGGGGGTGGGGGTGGGGGGGGCTAGTCGATTACATCGACCCCAGCGCTCGCTTGACTGGTACTTATATCATCGATACCAAAAGAATGAAAGGCAAAGTCGACTTCGGCGGAATTTGAACTCAAAACACAGTGACGAGCAAAATGCCACTAAGCATCTTGCCCGTCATTGTGGGTGGTGAGTAACGAAGTTCATGTCATGCTACTTTACATCTTTCCACAAGGCCTTAGAATTAATGCTGATACGTTGAGGTGCTAGAGAAAATTGTTAAACCCTGGATGTATGAAGCACGAAGTGGAAGGATACACATTTTAAAACAAGACTCAACATCTTCTCACAAAGCCTTCATAAATTTATTTACAATTGCCGGATATTTGTCCTCATCTTGTTTGTTGTTAAGATGAGGTCAAATATCCGTCAAATGTAAATAATGTAAATAATGTACGTAATTCCTCATCTCTTAAATATAGAACTGTATTGAGAATGGACGCCAAACAATCTTTACGATGATGTAACGTCGAACTTGCGTTCACCAAAATGGTCAGATTTACATCCCATGGACTTCTACATTTGGAGCGTTATCAAAAGGAAGATAAATCGACACATTCACAATTGAGGTCCATCATTGTTTAGGTGATGTCCGAAATGGATAAGGACCATTTAGTGCGGTCAGTCAACGATTCTGGACACGCATTGAAACTGTCATCAAAGATGAAGGCGGATTCATAGAATAATCTTATGAGAAAGCTTGCTCCAGCATGGCCACAGTCAAATGACTGAAACAAGTGAAAGAATAGAAGAAAAATTATATTAAAATTATATTAAAATACATTTGGTTTTTGCTTTCTTTTACGTGTTTCAGTTATTTGACTGCAGCCATGCTGGAGCACCTCCTTAAAAGGTCTTAGTCGAAGAAATCGACCCAGGACTTATTCTTTATAAGCTTAGTACTTATCCTATCGTTCTTTTTTGCCGAACCGCTAGTGACGGGGACAGGAACACACGAGAATCGGTTGTCAAGTGATGGCGGGGGTGGGTGGGGGTGAAGGGAATACACATAAATATATACATACACATAAATAGATACACACATAAATATATATATATACATATATATACGACAGACTTCTTTCAGTTTCTGTCTACCAAATCCACTCACAAGGCTTTGGTCAGCCCAAGGCTATGGTAGAAGACACTTGCCTCAAGTGCTACACAGTGGAACTGGGCCCGGAACCATGTGATTGGGAAGTAAGCTTCTTACCACACAGCCATGCCTGCGCCTTGATTAGAGTTGTTTGATTAAATTACCAAATATGTCCTATAAGTTCTCAGATATCTCTTGCACTATGCATATATGTGTGTGTGTGCGAGAAGGGTATTTTGAAGCAAAGAAAGCGACCAGCTTAATACATACTTAACAAATATGAACGGAACAATAAAAAATATGAAAATATCATTGAACATTTCAGCTTGTAATATTTATATTTCTTTTCTTTTATTCAGATTTCTTCGAGTGAACTTAGTGTTTTGATCTTTGTTAGAAATCAGGTCCTTCCTTGTGGAAAGAATCCAAATAATTAAAGATGAAAAATAGCTACATATTTGCGCACGCACGCACGCACACACATTCAAAGATACATGCAAAGATATATAGTTACTATAGGGTATAGTGAGTACAATTAGTGAACTTCTGTGCATATATATATATATATATATTGTGGAAGGCGGCGAGCAGGCAGAATCGTTAGCACGCCGGGCGAAATGCTTAGCAGTATTTCGTGTGCCGTTACGTTCTGAGTTCAAATTCCGCCGAAGTCGACTTTGCCTTTCACCCTTTCGGAGTCGATTAAATAAGTGCCAGTTACGCACTGGGGTCGATGTAATCAACTTAACTTTGCCTGTCCTTGAGTGTCCTCTCTATGTTTATCCCCCTGCGGGCAATAAAGAAATAAATGTTTAACGGTATTTCGTCCGCCGCTATGTTCCGAGTTCAAATTCCGCCGAGATCGACTTAGCCTTTCATCCTTTCAGGGTCGATTAAATAAGTACCAGTTACACACTGAGGTTGATGTAATCAAATAAATCCCTTTGTCTGTCCTTGTTTGTCCCTTCTATGTTTATCCCCCTGTGGGCAATAAAGAAATATATATATATATATATATATACATATTGGCCTTTGGTTATAAAAATATTTAAATAGAACGTTGAGAAGTGTGGGTTCTCGGATAAAGAAGAGAACATTTAGTCTATATTTTGTAAGTTTAATGTGACAGTGAAATAGTAGAAATATGTGAGACATTTCTAGGGTTTAGTTTGTGAGGAGTCTAACACAGCTGTTGACTAAATTTCACTGACACAGCCAGACCTCAGAAACAAGATACGGATTAAAAAGAAATTAATCTGTACACACACACACACACACACGCACACACCAAACATGCGCGCGTCCGCGCATATCACTCTCCTGTACGAGAGATGCACTCACTCACACACAGACAGAGACGGACAGACACACGCATATACTCATACACCGAACACACACATACGCTTATCTTCTCATACGCAAAGATGTGCTCACTTACTTACACACATAAACATAAACACATGTTATATGCGTGTTTAAATATGTATGAATGTGTAATACACACATTCATACACACACACACACACACACATACACACACACACACACACACACACACACGCACGCACGAACACACACGAACACACACGAACACACAGACATACACATATATACATATATATGTTTGTCTATGTGTGTATTTGTGTGTGTGTGTGTGCGCGCGTGTGTGTGTGTGTTTGCGTGCGTGTGCGTTTGTGTGTCTGTCTGTCTATCTGTCTGTACATACCTACAATATGTATCTTTTATCTTTTACTCGTTTCAATCATTGGACTGCAGCCATGCTAGGTCACTGCCTTGAAATCGATCTCACTATTTATTTCATAGGTCACTTTTGCCGAATCACTAAGTTACGGGGAGGTAAACAAACCAACATTGCTTGTCAAGGAGGAACTGACACAAACACACAAACTCTCATTCACACAAACACACATACACATGGGGTGGGCTTCTACACAGTTTCTATCCACCAAATTCACTCACAAGGCATTACTTGGACCGAGGCTACAAGTGTAAAAAACTTGTGCAGGTGCTGCGCTGTGGGACAGAACCTGAAACTACACGGTTACATAGCGAGTTTCTTAACTATATAGCCATGCCTGCGCATATATATGGGGATGCGAAAAGACTGAAATAAGAGAGAAATAGTTGGGAACTTAGACAATAATAGTCAAAACAGTAAAAGAAGTCTTACGTGATCAACGTTGCTGGAGACAATAAGGAACCTTCAACGCACTCAGCCGACCTGAGAAATAATAGCTACATTTTCCTCCAAGTGCATCTAACCATTTAAAAAGACAATAAAATGCAAAATGATCTCAGAATACCTGGTAACAACTAGAGCAACAACTTCAACGTTTCTATTCCAGGTGAGAGAGACAAATGCTACGAAAGGGCCCGTGACTTCCGTCAGTCAGACTCTATCATGTATACGAATCTAGGACATTCTCGAGGCTCAGAATTGGACATGATTGTGTCCCTTTATGAAAGACCAGCAGTAGTCTGTGCAGCAAGTCTTCGATCTATATGCCATCAGTATTGTTCAAATGAAGCCTCAACGGTCAATACCGTTTGAGACTAGGCCTGTCTCTGGCTCCTAGCCAGAGCAGGATTGAAGGTGAAGAAGCACATGCGGTCTATGGTTGATATGACATCTAATAATGTAGTCCGATGGTTCCTGAACGGACCCTGGGTTTTTGGGGGATCCACGCAAGCAAAATAATAAATTGGGGATTCGCAGTAGCATTTTAAGGGTTCATGAAATAAAAAAGATTGATTTTGATGTATTTATTGTAAGGAACAGCTAGGTTTTTTCTCAAATGTTTTGCATAGTTTAACATGTTTCTTGTAACTGAATTATGTTCTTGCGAATGTACACAAGTGAACACGTGAAATAAAAAAAGGGCAATATTGAAAGAAGGCCCTATAAAATTGACTTTTAAGCATTGAATGGATATGGCGGTCTACCAGAATATAATTGTAATCAAAGGAATCCATTGGTAAAAACAAAATGGTCGAGAACTATTGAGGTGGTCGATAGCGATTCGGTGATATACATAAATACACACAGACAAGAACGCATACACACACACACGCATGCACACAAACACATACACGGACACAGACACACAAGCACACACGTACACACGCATGCATTCAAGCACACACACTCACGCGTACACATACACACGCATACATATGAGAACGTGTGCATGCTTATGTCAGTATCTGCGCATCCTAGACATTCTAATCTATCTATCTATCTATCTATCTATCTATCTATCTATCTATCTATCTATCTATCTATATATATATATATATACACAAATATATTTGTGTTATATATAATACATATATACATACATATATATATACATATATACAAATATATTTGTGTTATATATAATACACCCACACACACACACATGTATATATATATATATATATATATATATATATATATATATATATGCATACACACATTTGTATTAATATTTACATATTTACATACACACACACACATATATATATACATACATGCATGCATGTATATATGTACACAAAATATATTATGTATGCACATATATAGACACACGCACATACATACACTTGCACACTCACGCACGCACACACATATACACGCACAAAATTGTGTATATGTACGTATTCTGTAGTCAGTACGAAAACTTCTCCCTCAAAAGTGAGAAGACAGAAAAATGAAAGAGTAAACAAGGCCAATATGGCGATGGGTAAGTAAGTAAGGAACATCTGGGACCTTGTCAATATGCAGCCCCTATTTTCAAAGAGATTAATATCTTACAGCAATCTTCCCTGTCAGTCGCAAGGAGAAAGTGGAACGTGGAAGGAAGAGAGTAAGAGAGGGAGGTGCGCTTCTGTCTGAACGTTGTTGTTGTTTTATTTATTTAACTATACAGATGTCTAAAAGGCGTAACTTTTGCCCCGGAGACTCCTCCATGAATTACTCACACCAAACGCAAGGAACGCATTCACGTTGTGACATAGTCGAACCTTCACACGCACACACGCGCTGACACGCACACAAGCGCTGACACGCACTGAGACGCATTTACACAAGCACAGACATACATACACAATATTATATACACATGCAAATACACGCAAACACATTTCTATGCATGTGTATATGTATGTATGTATGTATGTATGTATGTATGTATGTATGATCTATATGTATGTATGCTTGTATATATATAAGCGTGTGTATTTAGATATATATCATGCATTTATGTGTGTGTATAAATGTATGTGTATATATATATATATATATATACATGCACGCATACATACATGGAAGTATGCACACAGGAGCACAAAAGTTAGCATGCGCACTCCCACACATTTGCACATACATATACACATAATTGATAAAACGGACTTGATTTACATCAAACCCCAATAAAAATAAGAACAACACCCACTTACACTAAAACATACATAAATACACACACGCGCGCGCACAGGTAAACGACATATACACAAGAAAATACATGTTTGCCATAATGGACAGACACAGGAGGGATAAAAATGCTGAAGTCATATATATATATATATATATATATATATATATATATATATATATATATATATATATAATATAAATATGTTACGGAGATTTACTTGCATAGCGAGTGACTTGTTCTGAGATCGTGTGCTGCAAAAAAAAAAATTGCAGTGTGGAAGGTTTTTATAAGCCATTAAACAAACACACACACACACACACACACACACACACACACACACACACACACACACACACACACACACACACACACACACATACACACGCGCGCACAAACCGTTAGATTCACTTCAACATTTAAATTTAATTTGTCAAAATATTTTCGTCGCTTTGAGACCGCGACCTGTTCAGTGATAAAATTCCGTGCTGCATCTGATTGTATGTATGTATGTATGTATGTATGTATGTATGTATGTATGTATGTATGTATGTATGTATGTATATATATATATATATATATATATATATATATATATATATATATATATATATATATATATTGGCTGTGTGGTAAGTAGCTTGCTTTCCAACCACATTGTTCCGGGTTCAGTCCCACTGCATGGCAACTTGGGCAAGTGTCTTCTACTATAGTCTCGGGCCAACCAAAGCCTTGTTAGTGGATTTGGTAGACGGAAACTAAAAGAAGCCCGTCGTATATGTATATATATGTATTTGTGTGTATATGTTTGTGTATCCGTTTTTGTCTTCCCACCATTGCTTGACAGCCGATGCTGGTGTTTTTAACGTTCCTATAACCTAGCGGTTCGGTGAAAAAGACCGATAGAATAAGTACTAGGCTTACAAAGCATAAGTCCTGGAGTCGATTTGTTCGACTAAAGGCGGTGCTCCAGCATGACTGCAGTCATGTAGCTGTATTTAATTTCTGATGAATCTCGTTTTACTTGTTGAAGTCATTTGACGACAGCCATGCTGAGGCAGCGCCATGACGGGTTTAGTCGAACGAATCGACTCCAGTATTTACATTTTAAGTTTGGTACTTATTCGATCGGTCCCTTTGCTGAACTGCGAAGTAATCAAACCAACACAAGTTGTCAAGTGATGAACGAGGACAAACTCTAAGACACATGCGCGCGCACACACACACGCAGAAACACATACACACACATACACACAAAACACACACGCACATATATATAAACCCGACGGGCTTCCACACAGTTTTCGTTTACCAGATTCACTCACAAGGTATTGATTGACCCAGTGTAAGAGTAGAAAACACTTGCGCAAGGTTCCATGCGTTTGGACAGACCCCGAAACGTGCTACGCGAACTTCTTAATCGTACAACCGCGCCTGTACTTAAATCTCGACCATTCAGTATACTTCTATATCAACTGTTTAATTATTTCCTTCCTCAGAGGTTTAATTAATCTGTCAGACACAGAATGGAGACCAGGAACATCTTTTGACAACTATTGTCTCCGTTGTCCGACCTTTGCAATTGCCAACCGGATACCAAACCAGCTTGTGTTCAATTTCATTGGGACATATCTTCACCGTATCCTTAGACTGGTGCTCAACGAGCCGTGACGAGAACTGGAAAAACAAATATCTTTTAGAATTTTGCTGTTATTTCGTCAACTGTGAAAGTAGAAGAAAAGATAAAACGTAGCTGTGATGCCATCCATAGGTCAGAGACAACGGTATACCAAGTAATTGTGTTATTATAAGCAAATGGCTCCTAACTGGTATCCATATGACCCCTAGTGCTCCATATAAAAGTTTGGGGTCCAGCAAGCAAAATAATAAAATGGAGATCTACAGCAGTATTTTAATTTTGATTTGGACGTATTTATTGCATCAAACAGCTCGGTTTCTTTAACGTTTTACATAGTTTATGTTTTACATAGTTTTACATAGTTTTACAAGTCAATGTGTCAATGTGTGAAAAAGCAAAATAAGAATTTTGAAAAAGGTATGTTTAAAATCAGTTTTTGAACACTGAATGGCTATTATTTTATTCACTAGAATAAAATAATAATCAAAGGGGTCCACAGATAAAAAATAGTTGACAACCACTTCTAAACAATGTAGATATTGCATCCAATGAGAAAATGTTTAACATAAAGTATTTACTTATGTTTTGTGCACACGAGTTCTCGGTCAGAAACCATGCGCTGGAACCAGCAACAGAATAAATATATTTTACCCTTTAGCGTACAAATTACTCTGTCAAATGTAATACTTATTTATTCACATTGTTTTGAATTAAACGTGCATTACCTCATAGCTTCGAGATTTTGATGATGTGATTGCTTATTTTTAAGAATGATATTGATAGGTAGGTGTGAGAGAACGGATCTAGTCAGTTTGAATATAAAACAGGCAGAATATTTTGGCCGGATATGGCCAAGAGTTAAAACGTTCAAGAAGCAAAAATAGTTGGTGCCAGTTTGTGGTATTCAATTACACATAGAATGGTTTACTTTTACAGGGTATTGAGAATAACCAAACACATCACAGGCCACTGTTTGAACATCAAAGAACAAGCTACAAAGTCATATTTGTATGACGAAACTTTGGGATGACGAAACTTTGGGATGACCTAACGTGATGCAAGATTTGATTTAATGAAGGTGCTGCTCTTACAACGAAGAGGGACTAGTGATGGAAACAGATTGCAAAACGTTAAGTACTGAGCGTGTCTTGGTTTCAGATTTTAGCACAAGGTCAGCAAATTCAGAGGAAGAGTAAGTCGGTTACATCGGTTCCTGTGCTCAACTGGAACGTATTTTATCGATTTCAGAAGGATGAAACGCAAAGTCAACCCCGGCAGCATTTGAACTCAGAGCGTAGAAACGGGATGGAACGACTCTAAGCATTTTACCCGGCGTGTTAACGATTCTGCCAACTTACTGCCTCATTGGAGAGCATGTATTGGCTTCAAACTTTCGCACAATGCCAGCAATTTAGCGAGAAGGGTAAGTTGATTACATCGACCCTAGTGCTGAACTGATATTTATCTTATTGACACTGTCGTGCGTGCGCGCGCGTATATATATACATACACACACACATATATATATACACACACACATATATATACACACACACATATATATGCACACACGCATATATATATATACACACACACACGCATATATATATACACATATATATATATATGTATATGTGTATATATGTATATATTTATATGTGTATATTTGTATATATGTATATATATATCTATATGTGTATATATATATATATAAATATAGGTATATATGTATGTGTGTATATGTATATAAATATTTGTATATATGTATGTGTGTGTGTATATATAAATATATATATATATGCATATATATATATATATATATGTATATGTGCGTATATGTATGTATATATGTATATATGTATGTGTGTATATGAATATATATATGTATGTGTGTGTGCATATATATATGTATGTATGTATGTATGTATGTATGTATGCTTTTGTGTTTTTCTCCACCATCGCTTGACAAACGGTGTTGGTTTGTTTACAAAGAATAAGATCCGAACTTAAAATTAAGTTCTGGGGTCGATTTGGCTGTGATCCAATAACTGAAACAAGTAGAAGATAATAGACGAAAGTTAATCTCAATAATTTGTAGTTAGATTGCACGTTCGCCGTTTCATCACATAATGTGTATTGTATAAACAACAACAGCAATTATAACATCAAGATTAGTAGTAGCAATGCAAGAGACAATAACAAGATCAAGTGCAGCAGCATCGACAACAGCATCATCATCATCACCACCAGCACCATCAGCACCACCAGCACCACGACCAGCAGCAGCAGCAGCAGCAGCAGCACCAGCACCAGCACCACCACTACCACCACCATCATCATTATCATCAGCATCATCATCATCATCAGCTGCAGAAGGAAGCAGCAACAGCTGTAACAATAGTAACAACAGCAAAAAAAAAAAAAAAACAGCTGCAACAACAGAGATAACAACAGCAACATCAATAACAATGACAACAACAACAACAACAATAACAACATAAACCACATGAACAACAATAACAGCAACCACAAAAAAACAGCTGTAAGAACAACAACAACAACAACAACAACAATAATAGTAATAATAATAATAATAATAATAATAATAATATCAACAACAAAAACAACAACATCAATAACAATCATATCTTGTTATCAAGATAAGTGCTAGATAAGTAGTAAGATAACGAGGTGACTATACATAAGGTTTTACGGTACAGAACTAAACCTCAAAGTTAAGGTGCTGACTAATGTCACAAAATTAAGATAGTCTTATATTGTGGAACGAGAGAGCCAGGGTACTGTTTAGTTCAATAAGGAAGGCTGGACATAGTGTGAGTCTAGGGCTGAAATTTATCACACTTTCCACTGGAATTAGAAGATTCACGTTATTCGAAACACTATGATATGATAGTAAATTATAAAAACTATTGGATTCTTTCTGATTCTGTCTCTTCATAAAGTTTTAATTAGGGTTATTACGTGAGAAATCGCTATTAATGGACGTGTGCTTGGTAAGAATTTTGCTTTCCAATAACATGGTTTCCGGTACAGTTCCACTGCGTGGCACTTTCGGGTAGTGTCTTCTACTATAATAAGCTTCTGGGCGAACAAAGCCCTGTGAGTGTATATGTAGACGAATGAAGGAAATAATCCCGTCTGGCGATCTTCCTTCTTCTTCTTTGGACTTTTTCCCTTTCTCCTTTCCGACGAAGAGCCATGCTCGAAACGTTTAAAACTCTCTCATTTCACCGAGTATCAAACTAACGTAATTCTTGTGGTCGTCCTCACACTCGTTTTATTATTCCCTTTTCGTTCTTTATGCGTTTTCTGAATTGTTTGTTCATTGAATTGATTATATATATCTATATATGTTCAGTTCAAATTTACAGAAAACTAAAGACGAAGACAGGTGAAGGAACAGCAAGCAGGTGTATCAGTTTGACGCTCGGGATGAAGGGAAAAGTCTTTGACGTTTCGAGCCTACGTTCTTTAACAAAATGGATTGAGAGGTATATAAAGAGAACGAAAAAAAAAAACGGAGAGAATATGCGCGCGCGCGCGTCTGTGTTTGTCTCTTAACTTCGCTTGACAATTGGCGTTCTTCTGTTTATATCCCCGTAGGTAAGCTATTCAGCAAAATCAGGCTAAAAAAACTAATAGAACCTGGGTCGATTCGTTTGATTGAAACCCTTTGTGGTCAAATGACTGAAACAAATAAAAGATAAATATATATAGATATGTGTGTGTGTGTGTGTGAGTGCGTGTGTGTTTGTCAAAACACAAGTAAAGTACTCAATACATCCGCTATTACTCAGTGTTTCACATTAACTGCGACGATTCAGACAACAAATTCTATCTTTTCATTTTTATTTCCGGAACGATGTAAGACAGTGAGCTTCTTCAAACGTATGAGTGTATTTTGAAAGTACTAGGTTCGATTCATTCTGCTAAAAGTTCTTCTAGGCGGTGCTCCAGCATGGCCACAGTCTAATGCCTGAAACAAGTAAAAGGTACACGATAAGAGAAGCGCTCGAGACTGCAGCTGCAGAAATAAGACTATTTAGCAAGACTGAATCACAGGATCACGTGTAGACCCGACTATCAGATGATACACATTGCTGGTCACAATGCACTTTGCATCGCTTTAACTTTCGAATGACGACACCCCGCTGGCATAAGCGAGTATGCCAACATTCCCCCACCCTGACCGAATGGGGGCCTGGAGCAGTCTGAAATGAAGTGTTTTGTTCGAGAACACAACGCGTCGCCCGGTCTGGGAATCAAACCTACGATCTAGTGATTGTGAGTGCAAAAGCCTAACCACTAGGCCACAGAATACGCTAGTAAAACGTAACAAGTGATACCTGTCCTCTGAATGCCACTAATCTGAAACTGGTTGTGACTTTACCTGCCTAGGAAATATCATTGTTTCAACAGAAAAGGATGTCCTAATAAGGACTACAAAGGCATGGAATGAATTTGACAGATTCGGAATTATTTGGAAGTCCTCCCTTCCTGATAACATGAACAGGGAGTTTCTTAAAAGTAATCATTGAATCAATACTTCTGTATGACCCTTCACCATGGGCACTGAATAAGAGACTTGAAAAAAAGAACTTGACGGTACATGAACGACGATGCTGCGTGTAGTTCCCAATCTTTCATGGCAGAAACAGCCTGCAAAGCAGCGACTGTACGGCAGTCTTCCAACCATCACCTTGGTAACCAGAGAAGGAACATGTTATACAGAACACTGCTGGAGGAGCAAGGACGAAATATCTAGCGATCTCCTCTGGAAAACCACGCATGGACATACAGGTATGGGCAGACAAAGAAGGGTATATTAGTATATCGATCAACTTCTGGAAGAATTTGGATATCAGGTTTGAGGATATGAAGACTGCTAAGGAAGATATAGACATCTGGCCTGGAAAAGTTACATTCTCTCTCCCTCTCTGTATGCATGTATATATGTATGTATATATATATATATATATATATATATATATATATATATATATATAATGTACTAACGAACTGACCTACAAACAGTGAAAGTAGTTATGGCACCAAACATATATTCTAAGAGTTAAGCTGTAGAATTTAAGACTGGATTATCTAGTACGTACACCCCCTCCCCCCACGCACGCACGCACACACACACACACACACACACACACACACACACACACACACACACACACACACACACACACACACACATTCTTAATCAACGGTATTTACAAACTTCACGCCTTCAATTCAAACATTTTTAATATGAAAGTGAAGTGTCCATTTATCTCTTTCGCTCACTCTCTCATCCCTCCTTCTATTCCTCCCTCCTTCAATACATACATACTCGCATCCACCCATCCATGCATCCATGCATCCATCCATCCATACATCATACACCCCCACCCCATACTATATATATATTTATATATGTATATATATATATATATATATATATATATATATACATTCATACATTCATGCATACATATACATACATATGTATACACATGTATATATATGAGTGTGTGTGTGCATATGTATGTGTGCTTGTGTATGTACGTGTGCGTGTGCGCGCGTGTGCTGTGCTTGTGTTTCTGCAACGTTGTCACTGTAGGTGTTGGCTGGATTGGTGTAGAGCTGTGCAAATACCGGGTGAATTTAGTACCACTTCAAATACCACCACCAAACCACCACCGCCGCCACCACCACCACCACCACCATCACCATTACTGCGAACGCTATTTTCACCAGCAGCAGCAGCAGCAGCAGCAGCAACTACTACTACTACTACTACTACTACTACTACTACTAAAATGATCATTATTTCTAATGGTAATAATAATATAGCAGCAACTGTAGTAGCAACAGCAGCAACAGTAGTAGCAGCAACAGTAGTAGTAGTAGTAGTAGTAGTAATAGTAGTAGTAGTAGTAGTAGTAGTAGTAAAGATAGTAGTAGTAGAGGTAGTAATAGTAGTAGAGGTATTAGTAGTAGTAGAAGTAGTAGTAGTGGTAGTAGCGGTATTAGTAGTAATAGTTGTAGTAGTAGTAGTAGAGGTAGTAGCAGCAGCAGCAGCAGTAGCAGTAGTAGCAGTAGTAGTAGTAGTAGTAGTAGTAGTAGTAGTAGTTGTACCGAGTGTTGGCATTTCAGCAAGAGATGGTACTTGAGAGAGAGGTGTCAATGACGGCAATAACTGGAGTTGGCCCTTTTGGTAAACAGAAATAAATAAATAAATAAATAAATGAATGCTTCTGAATGCGAAAGAGCTATGAATGGGGTTAATACGCGGTCTCTCGCCCTCTCCCTCTTTCTCTCTCCCTCTCTCTCTCTCCTTCTCTCTCTCTCCTTCTCTCTCTCTCTCTCTCTCTCTCTCTCTCTCTCTCTCGCTCTCTGATAGTGTCAATAGTAATCATATGATGTGATAGTTGGATGAGGCTATGTAGACACACATAACACACAAGCATACGTGAAGGCACGTGGTTTAGTAGTTAGGGAATTCGACTCACGATCGTAAGGTGGTGAGTTCAATTCCCGGCGACCGGTTGTGTTCTTGAACAAGACACTTTATTTCACGTTGCTCCAGTCCACTCAGCTGGCAAAAATGAGTAGTACCTGTATTTCAAAAGGCCGACTGGATATCTCTGAGAGCTACGTTAAGGGTACACATGTCTGTGGAGTGCTCAGCCACTTGCACGTTAATTTCACGACCAAGCTGTTCCGTTGTTCGTATCAGCTGGGACCCTCGTCGTCGTAACCGACGGAGTGTTCCTTTTTTTTTTTTTTTACAAGCATACATAGACATGTACCACATACATATCTAGGTGCAGGTTTGACAAAATGCTAAACGCTAATGATAGTATTTATTTCTCCTTTTTGGAGCTGCCTTATAGAAATTAAAAAAGCAACAACATATATTTTGTCTAAATTATTTAATGCATTCATTCATATAATTTAGACATAGTAATCTGTATATCATACTAAATGTAAATGCATAGCGTAAAAGCAAATTTGTTGCGGTATTCATCCCGAGATAATATTTCTAATGGAGATTATATTTCTTAGGCGCAAGCGTAGTTGTGTCGCAAGAAAGTTGGTTCCCAACAACATGGTTCCGGGTTCAGTCTCACTGCGAGGCACTTTAGGCTATTGAAGCTTCGGGCCGCCGAAGCCTTGTCAGTGGATTTGGTTGTGAAAAACTGAAAGAAGCCCTTCTAGTTGAAAGACCCTTTCTATTGTTTACTTATTTTTTGTTGTACACGTACATCTGTTTGCCTTGCCCAGAACCTTAATGCTTTTAGCTTAAGTCCCCAGCCCAGCCGGTTTCGAGTAGTATCGGAGAAAAGTGGGCAAAACTATGTGGATATTCCGGACTCCGACTGAAGAGGCAATTGGCTGCGAATGATCTAATATTGCTTCTGTAGCATATATACCGAGTCTCAGGCATGCATTGCAACCGCTCTATATGCGTAGGAGCATTTTCTGAATAACACCTTACCGCTTTCAAAAAAAGAAGGGCGTTGAGGATAAAGGTCTTTTAAGTTCCCTCGTCAGGATCTTTCAGTTGCTTCAGTCATTAGACTGTAACCATGCTGGGGCCCCGCATTGAAGAATTTAAATCGAACGAATCGACTTCAGTACTTAATATCTTTTTCAGGTCTGCTACTTATTCAATCGCACTCTTTAACCGAACCGCTATGCTACGGTGATGTAAACACACTAGCGACGGTTGTCAAGCGGTAGTCGGGGACAGACAGAAGGACACACACACACACACGCACACACACACACACACACACACACACACACACACACACACACACACACACACACACACACACACACACACACACACACACACACACGATGAATTTCTATCAGTTTCTGCCTACGAAATCCACGCACAAGGCTTTGGTCGGCTCGAGGCTATAGTTGAAGGTACATGGCCAAGGCTCTACGCAGTGAGATTGAACCCTGAACCATGTGGCTAGGAAGCAAGCTTCTTACCACACAGTCACGCCAGTGCCTAATTACGGATGCCAATGCATTTGTTCACGTCTTCATAATCAAAATTCACATGAGGTTACACACAACAACAGAAATGACAACAGAAATTTAAAAGAATTCACTCTTCTTTGAAGCCGAGAAATTTGGCTAAAACAATCCCCCAAAAATCAAAATAAAAGACCCTCCAAAAGATCATCTTATACCGCCGTGGGGTGAAAGCTTAGAGGCATTTCTCTCACAGACTCAGGAATTTGCCTATGATGTTTCCCAAATTATACATAACACTACCGTAAATCCTCGAGTATAATCCGCACTTTTTCCCCAAAATTTAATGGTCAAAATTTCTAGTACTATACACGAGGTTAAAAATGAAAAATATTTCCTAAGCAAAATTTTCTAAGTGATAAATATGTAAAGGCAATTTATTTAATATTTATTTTTCACTGACGTTATTACTGTTATTTCTTTATTTTCTGCAAACAAAGTGCACAAAAAGCTACATGTTTGCATTATGTTATATATACAATAATGATAAAGGACGTTACTGTATATATGTTTACAAACCAAGGACGTTATATAGATCTCTTTGACTCAAGTTAGAGAAGGGGTGCGTATTATACACAAGGTTTAAGTTTTTCAGAGGAACAGCCCCCTAAAAATCCCCTGCGTATTTTACTTAAAGGCGGACTATACTCGAGGATTTACGGTATATGTATGAAGTTATACAAGAGATTATACATATGAAGTTAGCCAAATTATACATAAAAATTCTCTGCATAAGAAATTTCGCCAACACAGATCACAATTCCATGACTACCTACTACTCTGCGATTCCATATACCCAACAATCTATTCCAGAGTCAAATAAAATTGGTATCTGCCTAAATGTTACCAACAACGAATGACCTTGTATTAACACGACATATCAGCGATTACTTATCTTCACTTCTGCACATAAACCTATCTTGATATTTCTAAAAGAGATAAATTCTGCTCACTTAGATGAAGACTTTGTATTTTTGACTGACAGAATAGAAGATTAGTGATAAGACGTAATGGATGGCGCAGCAAAATTGTTGATGGTTATTTTCTCCAAGATATATGACGATTAACATAATTTTACTACGTCTGTCTATATGCGCGCGCGCGCGCGTGTAATGTGAGTGTATGTATGTATACATATATGTATATGTATATGCATGTAAATATAGATATTTGTATATAAGTATGGATGCACAAGTATTTACAGGCAATATGTATGAGTATGTACTTGTTCGTGTTATATATATATATATGTATATAACTTAGTATATTATATTATGTATAAGCGTATATGAGTGTGTGTGTGTATCACACCCTGAATAATGTATATACATATATGCATACTTTCGTGTGTTCACGTGTAGTATATAGTTTGAATTGATATATTTGTGCGCGCCCCTGTGTGTGTGTGTGTGTCTGTGTGTGTGTATACATAATACATACATATGTATACATATATATACACATGTATACATATATATATACATACATACAAATATATATACATATATATATATATATATATACATATATATATACATGTGTTTATATATATATATCTATGTATTATAATATCTATGTATTATAATATCTATATATATATATATGCATATATATGTCTATATATATGTCTCTCTATGTATGCGTATATATATATATATATATATATATATATATACATACATAGAGAGAGACATATATATATATATATATATATATATATATATATATATATATATATATATATATGAAGAGAGAGAGAGAGAAGGCAGAGTGAGAGAGAGAGAGAGAGAGAAAGAAAGGAAGAAAGAAGGAAGGACAGAGAAGAAGAAAAAGAGTTATTTATTTTATCCTTACAAGTTGCAATTTGTTTCAGCTTAACAGATTTATAGGAGAAAATGTAAAGCTGAAATAAATTACAACACGCGGGTGTGCGCCACACTCACGCACATTTACACACATACACACACACATACACACAAGCGCACATTCATGCATACATATAAGTGCATTAATATACACACACACATACATGCATATATACTTACACACTTGCAGATTTATATATGGGTATATACTTTTATCGCCAACTTCAAAATATATACATATGTATACCTCTATGTCATACATGATTATTTGTGTCTGTATATATGAAGATCGATCTATCTATCTATCTATCTATCTATCTATCTATCTATCTATCTATCTATCTATCTATCTATCTATCTATCTATCAATATGCTGTTATAGGATTCAATAAAATCTAGGCACATCTACACGTAGAATGCCAGAAATGGCTAGGTAAAATGACATAAGGTTCACACTGATGTAAAATAACTAAGGAGATATCATTTGTTGGTAGGATAGTGCAGATATATAAGTACTCAATGCAATTTAAAACTTAGATCCGACTCCGGGTTGGTTCTAGGAGTGGCATATTAAAAAGATCACAAATGAGGTTTAAATATATATATATATATATATATATATATATATATATATATATATATATATATATATATATATATATATATATACAATAATATTAGGGTCAAAATCCAAAAATACAGGTAAAAACTCAATTAAAATCAATTTATAAAAAATTAAAATTAAATTGAGCTTTACAGAGTAAAATATATAGTTTTAGGGAAAAGATATTTACTTTGTATTATATCATACTCATTTATTGTGCTTTTAATTATTAATTTTTCTGTATATGACAGTGGATTTTCATCGATAGTTCATGAACCTTGGTTCTTTTCCCTAAAACAATATATATATATGTATATAAGTTCAAAAAAAGACAAAAAAACAATAACAAAAAACAACAACGCGAGGACGTGATACGGATAGTGTTATTAGACGCTCGGGAAAGGAAAGATATATATATATATATATATATATATATATATATATATATATATATATATATATATATATATATACATATATATACATATATATATATATATATATATATATGTATGTATGTATATAAGCATGTATATATGCATATATGTATATATGCATATATGTATATATATGTATATATATATGCACATATATATATATATGTATGTATATATATGCATATATATTTATATATACATACATATATTTATATATGTGTATATATATATATATATATATATATGTGTATGTATGTATATATCCACAGATAATATATACACACATGCACATATGCATAACTGGTACATTCAGAGATAAGCGGGTATATATGTGCAAAATATTTTAAGTTAGCGACAAAAAAGTCATTCGCATCCATCATGCGTGAATGAGTGATTATACACATACGCGTAAACACGCCCGCGAACGCTCGCACACACGTACATACATGCACACATGTTTGTTCTAAGGGTTAGGGTTAGGGTTAGGGTTAGGGTTAGGGTTAGGGTTAGGGTTAGGGTTAGGGTTAGGATATTACACCCATGATCGCAAGATCGAGATTTTAATTCTCGAAACGGTGATGCGTGGTGTTTATTTTCAGCAACCCCCCCCTTTTTTTCTCGTCACTCTGCAATCACGTCGACATCTGATATGTGACGCACCATGCACCTGTACAGGTAACGTTGATTGGATGAAGAGAGTGGGCTAATGTACTGCACAAGTATTTAATCACTATTAACAAATCATCTGCGCAGGTTTTCTCTCGGCACTAATCCTGCAGCGAAAGGTCTTACTAAGTCCGGATGCATTCGAACTTGCTAAACATCCACTTTATCATTATCATCATCATCATCATCATCATCATCATTATTATTATTATTATTATTACTATTAGTAGCAGTAGTAGTAGCAGCAGCAGCAGCACTAGAAATAGCACTATATGCATGTATATATATATATGTATGTATATATGTATGTATATATGTATATTCTTATGCTCTTTTACTTGTTTCAGGCATTTGACTGTGGCCATGCTGGAGCACCACCTTTAGTCGAGCAAATCGACCCCAAGACTTATTCCATCGGTCTCTTTCCCCGAACTGCTATGTTACGGGGACCGTAAACATACCAGCATCGGTTGTGAAGCGATGTTGGGGGGACAAACACAGACACACAAACACATACACACACGTACATATATATATATAAATTTATATATATATATATATATATATATATATATATATATATATATACGACAGGCTTCCTTTAGTTTCCGTCTACCAAATCCACTCACAAGGCTTTGGTCGGCCCGAGGCTATAGTAGAAGACACTTGCCCATGGTGCCACGTGGTGGGACTGAACCCGGAACCATGTGGTTCTTAAGCAAGCTACTTATCACACAGCCGTATATATGTATATATATGTATATATATGTATATATATATATATATATATATATATATATATATATATATATATATATATATATATATATATATATATATATATATATATATATAAATATACGTACATATATGTGTGTGTGTATATATATATGCATATATATACATACATATATATATATATATATATATATATATATATATATATATATATATATATATATATATATATATATATATATATATATATATATATATATATGTTTACCGATATATGTAATACTCTCCGCTTTATTTTCTCATCGCTTACTCATAACAAATTTATGCCATGTTTTAGAATTAACCTGAAATTTGTTAACTGGCATTAAAGAGCGGTAATATGTTTACATATATGTATATACGTTGATGTTCAAATCAATGACAGCTACAACGTCGATGACGATGATGATGATGATGATGATGATGATGATGATGATGATGATGATGATGATGATGGTGGTGGTGGTGGTGGTAAGTGATGGTGAAAATGAGGATTAATAATGATGTTGGTGGTGACAGAGATCCTGATAAGGCTGTAAGGTAGATGATTAGTGTGATGACAACAACATGGAGTGTCATAATGATTATAATAAGGATTGAGTTGGCGATGGCGATGGTGACGATGATGATGATGATGATGATGATGATGATGATGATGATGATGCCGACGATTACGATGACGATGATGATGACGATGACGATGATGATGACGTAGATGATGATAATGACGACGACAATGACGATGTTGCAAATGATGATGATGATAATGATGACAACGACAATGATGACGACGACGATTAAAGCGGTTTGTGGTGATGACACAACTTGTATATACCCCACAGTCAAACCCTCTCATCCCCCTACAAACATCTACACACACATACACACAACACAATGCTGGTACCACCATCACCACCACCATCACCACCACCATCACCACCACCACCATCACCACCATCACCACCGCCACCACCACCACCACCACCACCACCACCACAACCACCACCACCATCACCACCACCACCACCACCACCACCACCATCATCACCACGACGACCACCACCACCACCACGACCACCACCATCACCACCACCACCACCACCATCACTACCACCATCACTACCACCACCACCACCACCACCACCACCATCATCACCACCACCACCACCACTACAACCACCACCACCACCACCACCACCACCATCACTACTGTTACCACTGCAATTACCACTACTACCGCCAATACCATCGCTTCCGCCAACCCTTCATCCCCACCCCACCCCCACACACTTTACACAACAGTTAAAGTTACCGCCATTTCGTTTCGGGAAATAAAACAGTTATTATCGGCTGCGATCGACTTCACGGTTCTGTGACTTTCTTACTGAGATTCCAGATAAGCAGCCATTTGTTAGGCATGTGTTATAGACATGTGTGTGAATGTATGTGCGAGTGTGCGTACGTATGAGTTTGGGTGCGTATATTTGTGTGTGTGTACTAATATATGTATATATACAATGTTATATATTATACATATACTATATTATACTGTAATATAATATACTATTTATGCTTTGTATTATAGTTTATTAATACTAAATAATTATATATTTACTGAAGGTTTAAAATTTCGCAAAACATTACTCCGAGTTTCTTGTTTCCGATCTTTAAATTCTCGGACGATAACGAGAAAAAGCATCAAGAAAAAACCCCCACATACATACATACATACATACATAAAAGCATGCATTCATACGTACGTAGATACTGGTACTGCATCTGCTACGGAAGAGCCTGCTTTTGAAATTAACGTGCAAGTAGCTCTGTACTCCACAGATACATGTTTCCTTGACGTAGTTCTCGGAGATTCAGCGTGAGACAGAATGTGACAGGGCTGTTCCTTTGAAATACAGGTACTATTCATTTTTGTCGTACATACATACATACATACATACATACATACATACGCACATGCATACACTTACTCACACATATGTACATACATTATACATGCATACATATATATAAACACACATGAAAGAAAGTCTCCTAAAACTAAAAACTTCGAATTAAGTGTTATACAATCAATGAAGGCAATGAAATATTAATGTACGTTATTACTCAGGCAAGAAAACCACTATAAACCACGAACCCTTTAACAAGTTCAACCTTACAAGAAAGAACAGCAACCAAGAACAACGGGATTCCAAGATATAAAAGATTTACAGATAACAAGCATATAAAACACATTCCTATCATCAGCTGTCTAACAGACATCACAATGGTTTCAACACATATACAGAATCTAATTATGATGTGGGAGAATCATTAGAGTGAAAGACAAAATGCATTGCAGCATTTGTTCTGAGTCTCCCATCGAAGTCATCTTTGGGGTACAATAGAATATAGAACCAAGCGAGAGTGATAGATTGGACAAAATGTTTTCCAGCATTTGTTCTGATTCTTTGCATTCTAAGTGCCTGGCAGGGTACAAGACGTTTTGGCGTCGCTTAGCTGACGTCGCTGATACGACGCTGACTTATTTGACATCAACTCAGAATGTAAAGAGCAGGAGCAAATACGGCCTGGCATTTTGTTAGAATAACAAGAGATAAATAAATAAATGCATGGAGAAAGTATTTTTGTTTATTGAAAGGCGTGGCTGCGCACCCATATGGACTGGAAAGCAATTTAATCATAAAAAAATACATTAAAAACTAATTAAGTCAAAGGCGTTACCTATAAAATACATAATATCTAAAGTTGTTAAAAACGGATAATAAGATAAAAATAATTGTAGCAAATTCCATATGGATAGAGGAACAGAATTACTAGAATTAAATACCTAATTAAATTTCGATTAAATTGTAAACAAAAAACAGAAAATTGGATAAAGTCAAATAAGAATGCATAAACATATATTTTTTAAAACTGTTATATAAAACAGAAGTAGTATTAGATTAAAATATCCCGCAAATGCGGTATTCGTCCAGAGATAATATCTCTTATGGACGAGTGGTTAATCGCAATACCAATGATTTTTGCAATTACTGTTTTCCTATATCACAAGCGACAGATTTCGTCTTAGGATGCAGTTGGCAAAGCAAAACAAAGCAGAAATACTCATCCAGAATCGTCACTGCCGATGCTGGACAATATTCGTCTGCTACTGATATATTTGAGCTTTCAGTGCTGTACGTCCATAAGAGATATCTTCAGACGATACCATAGTTAATTTGCCTTTCCGCGTTGTATTCGCATTAAGTAGATAAACAGATGGATATAATTTTAAGCAGAAGAAAATCTACGGTGCTAAAATGTGAGAAAAAGAAACAGTAGTGGAGGTCTGTCAGCGTAGACTAAAGTCCAATTACTTTTGGTGTCGTAAATTAAGATGATGCATGATTTTCCTGAAGGTATCGAATGGGCGTGTAAACAAGAAGATAAAATATTCATATTTTAAATTTAGATCGTAATAGAAAATGAGCAACCTTTCGTATAGACAATAAGCCACAGTGAACCTCAGATCTGGTTATTATGTGGTGATACGAAGGTGCCCCATCCATGATTGATGAAATGAGTTTCTCACAAGCCAAATATACGTTCACAAAGCAGTTACCAATGTTCATTTTTAATATTAACAAAGGAGTGTCGGTGTGGATAAGTCCACTTTTTAAAATCATCTGCCGTCATTCCATAAGATGACGACTTCGAATTAATGTTCAAAAACACTTTATATCAATGATTTTGTCAAGCAGTTATCTTCCAGGGAGTAATTTTCACATTAGACCTAGGTGTATTTAGCCGAAGAATATGAATTAATTGGCTGAGAGAACCGTTTAGCACAATGAATTCTGATGGAACTAACATAGTTTTTACATGCAGGATAGTTCACTCTTATGCATTATCATTTGAACATTTTATGTTATTTGTGGTTCGTTGGAAAATGTTAAGATATCAAACCAAGAAAAGCTTTCGTTGTGTTAGCTTTCACATTGAAACTGAACACTGAGTTAGGAATTTTATGTCTTTTGATCCGAAGCTTCTCGATGTTTATGTGAAGTAAATATCATTTTATCTTCCCAGAGCATCCATTGTTTTAGAAGGCGGCATTATAATAGTAAGAAGCACATACAAACGTGGTTTTATGCAGATGTGCTAATCAGTTTTAGATTAATGATTAAAACGCTCATTTATGTAACAACATTTCATGTTAGAATTATTGTACCATCTAAATTTATTAGTATTAATAACCAAAGAAAAAGATTAATCATAGTAAAATTAGTGTCCGAGATAACACGTAATCCTACTTCGATAAAAGATTTTCTCCTAGATATATTTAGCTAATATCCACTCAAACGTATTTCTTGGTGTTAACAGTCCATCATCTCTATAAATATCTCCTTTTTTTCTACCCCTTTATATTTTATCACCAAAATATCCTGCTAACATAAAACTATATGTTTACAAATATGTATTTCACATCTTTGAACAACTTTTTTCACTTTCTTTACAGTTTAACCGCATTTTCATTCAGTATATTTAATTAAAAAGAAAAACGCTTTTTGTTCCTACGAAAATGAAATTTCCTACGCACATTTTCGTTTTCGTATGGTTATTTCTTTAGAAGCTATTGTATTTAATAGTTGCGCATTTTTGCTCCAATAGCATTTTTAATGCACTTTATTTTACAATTAATTCGTGTCCTACCTCATTCAGTAATTCTTATGGCCCATTATTACCATTCATCATGAAATTGTTTCTTCTTCTTCTTCTTCTTCTTCTTCTTCTTCTTCTTCTTCTTCTTCTTCTTCTTCTTCTTCTTCTTCTTCGTAGTAGTAGTAGTAGTAGTAGTAGTAGTAGTAGTAGTAGTAGTAGTAGTAGTAGTAGTAGCAGCAGCAGTAGTAGTAGTAGTAGTAGTAGTAGTAGTAGTAGTAGCAGCACTACTACTACTACTACTACTACTACTACTACTACTACTACTACTACTACTACTACTACTACTACTACTATTTCCATTCATTGTAGTCACTCCCATCTATCTCCGCCCCGTCTCGATCTTTCGTTTTATGGAATTCTTTTCAAATTAGTTGCATGAGTGAACAATCAAAACTTGTTTATCGTTTGAATATTTTCTGCAGGATAACACACATACATAGACCAGACGCACAGACACATATGCACACAAACATCAAGATATATATGTGGATATATATATATATATATATATATATATATATATATATATATACATTTACTATTTATATATATATATAGGTATATATATGTATATGCATATATATATATATATATATATATATATATATATATATATATATATATATATATATATATATGTATATACATATGTGTATATATATATGTATGTATATATATATATATATATATATATATATATATATATATATATATATATATATATATATATATATATATATATATATATATATATATATATATATATATTCTTTTTATTTGTTTCAGTCATTTGACTGCGGCCATGCTGGAACACCGCCTTTAATTGAGCAAATCGACCCCAGGACTTATTCTTTGTAAGCCTAGTACTTATTCTATCGGTCTGTTTTGCCGAATCGCTATGTTACAGGGATGTAAACACAACAACACCACTTGTCAAGTGACAGTGTGGGGACACACAAAAACACACACATACATACGACGGGCTTCTTCTATTTTCCGTCTACCAAATCCACTCAGAAGGCTTTGGTCGGCCCGAGGCTATGGTAGAAAATACTTTCTCAAGATATGCCACGCAGTGGTACTGGATCCGGAACCATGTGGTTGGTAAGCTATATACATACATAAATACATACATAAATACATACTTACACACACACACACACACACGCACACACACACACACACACACACACACACACACACACACACACACACACACACACAGACACACACACACACACATATATGTAAGACCCGGGGATGAGGTGTCGGAAGAAAGTTAGCTTCAAGCAATACGTAGTAAATATTAAAAAAAACAACTTTAAGTGACAATTGTGGTTTATTGAGACGGAAGGTTGTGGATTTTTTTGTATGGAAGTACGATAAACTGAAAAAAGTTCTCTTTATATTTCACAGTAGATGACCAGAGTTGCCGAGTATACGAAGAATACAAGAGTTAAGGAATGGAGTTGATAAGAGCCGAGCTACATGTTTCATCGCGAGCGGGGCCTCGCAAGTGGTAAATATTAAAGCGAGGTGTATACCACAGGCTACTCCTTAGGCCATGGATATCTTGTTTAAATGAAAGTTTACATTGTCGCAAGGGTGTACATGTTAACACATAGAAAATTCATTTTTAAAATCTCAATCTAACAACATGTAATCCTTTTATGATGAGATTTTACTCATATAATATTCTAAATACAAATTTCATATTATTTTGTTTATAAATTTTTAATTAGTATCGAGTAAAATTGATACAATTGTTGATATTTTTAATTAACTATATGTTGATAAATTATTTTATATCTATATACTCTTCATTTTCCTCTTGTTTATACACACACACACACACACACACACACACACACACACACACACACACACACACACACACACACACACACACACACACACACACACACATATATATATATGAGTGTATATGTATGTATGTTGAAGTGCGTGACCTAGTGGTTAGGGTGTTGCACTCGTTATAGTGAAATCGTAAGATTGTAGTTTCAATTCCTGGTCCGGGCAATGCGTTATGTTCTTACGCAAAACACTTCCTTTCACGTTGCTCCAGTCAGCACAATTGACTAGTCATGTGACAAAACGGCGCGTCCCGTCCAATGGGGACGGTACACGCCACAGAATCCGGGAAACCAGCCCATGAGACTATGGCTTGTGAAGGACATTCGATATTTTTTACAATGTGTGTGTGTGTGTGTATGTATTTAGGCCCGTTGCGAGACATCTGAAGTGACTAACAGGGTTATGCGGGGTGTTTATTTTAAAAACCACTGCCTGGACATGGAGCTACTAGTGCTGCAAACAGGAAGGTCATAAACTCCGTCTCTGAAACTGCAAAAAAGACCATGATGTGGCTTTTGATAAAGTGAGCAGATCGTTGATTTGCTATTGCTGAGATGTAAACTAAGAGTTGATCAAATACAGCGGTTCCTGTGGGTGAGGAGGTATGACGTTGAAGGACTCGAAACCCCATCATCCCTGATGATGCATCCCCGAGCATCTGTAATATGTATCTCGGAACTCTGTACGGTTTTTTGTTCCATGAGTAACTATCACCGAGAGATCGGGTTCGAAAAAGTCGGAATAAAGATTTGTGTTTGCATGTGTGGTTGTGTATGTGTTTGCATGTGTGGTTGTGTATGTGTTTGCATGTGTGGTTGTGTATGTGTTTGCATGGACGTGTGTTTGTGTGTGCATGCGTGTATACACTCTCTCTCTTTTACTCTTTTACTTGTTTCAGTCATTTGACTGCGGCCATGCTGGAGCACCGCCTTTAGTTTAGCAAATCGACCCCAGGACTTATTCTTTGGAAGCCTAGTATTT
>NC_142938.1:58143434-58145934 GCF_046866305.1 Octopus bimaculoides | reverse complement strand
ACAAGAAATCATTGCGCTTCGCAATGAGGCAGCTAGAAGGAAGGCACCCGACCATCCTGGTAGAACCTTTGCTACTTACCACACAGCTACTCCTGTGCCTATATGTTTAACTATTACCTACTCGATGTTTGGAAGAAGCAGCTGTATTTGAAGAAGCTACAGAGTAATTACTACACAGTTGAGACCAACACATAACTAACCACTTCACTTCACAAAATACTCCTATTGCAATCATCAGAACGGGATTATAGCAGCACCCTTTGGCATGGAATGTACCGATTTGACAAGCAAATCGGAAATGCAAACATTCAATCACAGACGTTTAAAAATAATAAAAATCAAATCAAAGTAAGCTAAAACAAATACAACAAATATAAATAAATAAAACTTCAACAAAATTTAATAGAAATTTTTTAATCAAAAAAAGAAAAGAAAAGAGAAGAAAATCAAGGTTGTTTAAGTCATTTACTCACCTGACAGCATTAAAGAAATCTTTCAAGTGTTTTGTTTCAAGTACATCGTACATGTTTGTGCACATGTTTTGCGACGCGAAGTGTTTGTATATTACCTTAACCTTAAAGTGATTAATTCTTCACCTTGATGTGAGAAAGACCCTTCATTCGAGCTCGCTAGTTGAGTCACACTATGCATATATACATGTGCATGGAATTCTATATGTTATACACACATGCACACACACATTTATACACACATACATATAATAATAATAATAATAATAATAATAATAATAATAATAATTTCCAGTAAAGGCACAAAGCCTGAAATTTTGGGAGTGAGGGACTAGTCGATTGTATCGATCTCAGTGTTTCACTGGTACTTAATTTACTGGCCTCGAGAGGATGAAAGGCGAAGTCGGCCTCGGTGGAATTTGAACTTAGAACGTAGCGGTAGACGAAATTCCGCTAAGCATTTCGCCCGGCCAGCTAATGATTCAGCCAGCTCATCGCCTTAATAATAATAATGATGATGATAATAATAATAATGATAATAGTAATAATAATGATAATAATAATAATAATTATAGTAATAATAATAATAATAATAATAATGATAACAACAACAACAACAACAACAACAACAATAATAATAATAATAATAATAATAATAATAATAATAATAATAATTTCCACTAAAGGCACAAGGCCTGAAATTTTGGGGGAGGGGGACTTGTGGATTGTACCGATCTCAGTGTTTCACTGGTACTTAATTTATCGACCCCGAGAGGATGAAAGGCGAAGTCGGCCTCGGCGGAATTTGAACTCAGAACGTAGCGGCAGACGAAATTCCGCGAAGCATTTCGCCCGGCCAGCTAACTCAGAACGTAAAGACAGACGTAATGCCGCTAAATATTTTCCCCGGCGTGCTAAAGATTCTGCCAGCTCGCCGCCTTAGCAACAACAACAACAACAACAACAACAACAGTAATAATAATAATAATAATAATAATAATAATAATAATAATAATAATAATAATTCTTTCTATTATACCTATTCTAGTGTTTCACTGGTACTTAATTGATCGACCCCGAAAGCGGTCGAGTGTCTTCTTGACACCCAGGGCAGGGAAACGAACTATATACATTGGTAGGCCATTAAAATAAACACACTAGATTGTTCATCTACAAAGTCATGTGACAGAGAAAAAGGGGAAAAAAGACAGAGAGAAAAAGGAAAAAATAAAAAAATGAAAAAAGTAAACAAAGAAAATAAAGGGGAAAAAATAAAGAAAATTCACAGCGACAATGGACTTCTCTATACGTATGACGTAGCAGTTCAGACAATCTTTTGCATTTCCTGCATGAATGATAAGAACAGGGATCATCTATATATATAAAAATGAGAATGTGTGTCTGTCTGTCTGTCTGTCTGTCTGTCTGTCTGTCTGTCTGTGTGAATCCCTAAAACTCGAGAACTACGCAACCGATTTCATTCAAATTTTACACATGCCTTACTTAGGGTTCCAGTTGTGTTTTAGTCAAAAAATTATTAACTTCTTGCAGAGTTCGAGCACACGGCAACATAATATCTCCTCCACTATTTAAGTATTACGTGTCAAAAGTGAAACAAAAACACTCATGTCAAATACTTTCACTTTAAAAATGAAACTAGTCCACTAACTGAAACAATCACATTTCGATACTGTAGTGACAGATACTTTTCACAGAGAGAGAAAGAGAGAAAGAGAGAGACAGAAAGAGAGAGAGAGAGAGAGATGTATATGTATACATATACATGTATATGTACACCATTTCGATACTGTAATGACAGATACTTTCAGAGAGAGAGAGAGAGAAAGAGAGAAAGAGAGAGAGAAAGAGAGAGAAAGAAAGAGAGAGAGAGAGAGAGAGAGAGAGAGAGATATGTATACATATAGATGTACACGTATATGTATATATATAGATCTATACATACATGTATATGTATACATATGTGTAGATGTATATATATATGTAGATGTACATGTAATATGTACACATAT
>NC_142938.1:58105934-58120934 GCF_046866305.1 Octopus bimaculoides | reverse complement strand
TATATATATATATATATATATATATATATATTTATATATATCTATGTATACATCAAACTGTGCGCCATTTGAAGCAATTTGTCGTTTGCAGCCATCTTGTCAATATATGGCAGCTTTTAAAATAGACAGTTACCATGAAACAAACCAGTTTTATATTGATGAACAAGATTCTTCTCGCTAGAATACAACCATTTGCCATGTCAGTTTATTCTCTTTTATATATGCCTTACTGATCTCATTGCTGTTGATGTTGTTTTTATCATTAGTATTGTTATTATTATTATTATTATTATTATTATTATTATTATTATTATTATTATTATTATTATTGATGGCGGTATTGTTGTTGTCGTTGGAATTGCTGTTGTTCCTTTTCCTTTTCATACAATAGTTCATTTGTTTTTTTTTTCATCACAAACCCTTTCCTCAGTGGGTTTCTTTATCGTTTTGTTTCAAATTCTTGTATTTGCTTATTTTTTATTTCTTTCTTTTACTTGTTTCAGTCATTTGACTGCGGCCATGCTGGAGCACCGCCTTTAGTCGAACAAATCGACCCCAGGACTTATTCTTTGTAAGCCTAGTACTTATTCGATCGGTCTCCTTTTGAAAATAAATTATAGTAGTTGAAGAAAATTGTTATTGTTTCATTAAAACAACCAGATCTGTTATGGTTAGCTAATTAACATGCTTAAAATGCTGCTTGTCCTGTTCAATACAACGCTGAACCAGCGACACTTCTACAAATGTTTTGACACATTTAAATGTTGATGCCAGAAAATTTGCCAAGAATCGCTTGTGCTAACTTAGTAATTGGTTTTGATTGGGCCTCTGTGCAACACTTTCCAGCACACTTCACAAGAACTCAATGGTGTTAGATCTGGTGATTGTGATGGCCACTCAATTGCACCACGCCTTCCTATCCACCTGCGCGCATAATTGAGATTTAAACACTATCGAACACTTTATCCATAGTGAGTGAAATAAAGAGAAAGAAACGATACGTTAGAATATATATACAAAATCATATACTATAAAACTATAAAGTAGTAGAAATTTATATAGTAGAAAACTATAAAAACAAATAAAAAATGCAGTTACTTCTATCGCACCCTGTACATGCATACATACATACATACATACATACATACATACATAAATAAAATAAATGCGCCCTTTTAAAGCCTAGCCAGGCTCATGGGCCCCGTTACCCGGTTTCATTGGAGAATACGTTCCCAAGCTGTACGGGACGCCAGTCCATCGCAGCGTTACTCATTTAAGCCAGCTGAGTGGACTGGAGTAACGTGAAATGAAGTGTTTTGCTCAAGAACACAACGCGTCACCCGATCCAGGAATCGAAACCACAATCTTACGATCATGGTGCTGACACCCTAACCACTAAACCACGCGCCTCCACACATACATACATACATGCATACATGCATACATACATACATACATACATACATACATACATACATACATACATACATACATACATACACATATGTAGAAGAAAAACACCGAGTGCTCCATTTGTCGTTCGGCTGCAATCATCAGCTGAGCGCCGTGCTTCGCCGAGATTTCGGCCCATTATGCACAGTATTTCTCCACACGGTGGGCCCGCAACAGCTGGACGTACTGCGTTGCAACCGGATATGTATGTATGTATGTATGTATGTATGTATGTATGTATGTATGTATGCATGTATGCATGTATGTATGTTTGTATGTATTCATTATTACAAAACAATCAAGGCGGCGAACTGGCAAAGTCGTTAGCAGGCAGGATGAAATGCTTAGCGGTATTTCGCCCGTCGCTCTCGATCTGAATTCAAATTCCGCCGAGGTCGACTTTGCCTTTCATCTTTTTGGAGTCGATACATCAAGTACCAGTTGTGTACTGGAGTCGATCTAATCAACTGGTCTCCTCCCACAAAATTTCAAGCCTTATGCCTATATTGAAAAGGATTATTACAAAGAAAACGATGCCTGTGATTTCAAGTTTCGGCTAGCTCACTGTCATCGGGCTGTCTGATGACAGTGAGCAAGCCGACACTTCGAAGTTACTGACAACCTTTCCTTATAAAACTTTAACAAGAGTAACTATATTAAAAAGTATTTAGTAATCCTTCAGTTAAATTGCCTTTATATATAATTTGACATAATTAATAAACATTACGACTGTGATTAGTGATGGTCATAGTGAAGCTGATGATAATGATGATGGTGATGACGATGATGACGACGATGATGACGACGACGACGACGACGATGTTGATTTTGGTGACGATGATGATGATGTTGATGATGATGTTGATGATGATGATGATAATGATGATCATAATCATACTGATGATGACGACAACGACGAACACGATGACGGTGACAACGGTGACGACGGCGATGATGATGATGTCGATGACGACGACGATGACGATGATGATGCCAACGAGAGAGATGGCGATGACAATGATGACAACGTCGACGACATAGGATGATGTTGACGATGCTGTTGATGATGAAAATTATGATAATCTATGTGAAGATATTTAGAATGATGGTTGCAGTATGAGTGTGATGGCGATGATGATGATGACTAAAAGGAAAACGACGAAAAAAGATGATGACGATGACGATGAAGGTTATGATGATGATGATGATGATGATGATGATGATGATGGTGGTGGTGGTGGTGGTGGTGGTGGTGGGGATGATGGTGATGATGATGTTGGTGGTGGAAGTCGTGTAATGGAACGAACCAGCACCAGCACCAGCATCAATACCAGCAGCAGCAGCAGCAGCAGCACCACCACCACCACCACCACCACCACCACCACCACCACCACCATCACCACCTCCACCACCACCACTACAAAACAAAAAAATAACTAGAGAAAAGCCGATGAAGTAAATGCTAAACAACAAGAACTGCAAAGAAAAGCTTTACAAAAAATTAAAAATCATATAAAGAAAAAAACAAACAAACAAACAAACAAATGAATGATAGGTTGGTTTGCGGTGTATTGGTGCGATTGAACAGTGGAATGGTTAATAGAATGGGAGGAAGAGGTGTGGCAGAAGGATTTGCATTAATAAATAATTGGTAGCAGTGAAATTTAGCAGAAATCCATTTGTTTACGTCACTTCCGATAGCTTGCAAACTTTTGACAAAAACCGGCCATTTTAGGTTCACTCGCCGTATATGTTTTGTTTGTTTCTCGTTTATAGATTTTATTATGGATCTTGTTGTTGTTGTTTTTATTGCTGACTATATTATTATTATTTTTTTTCATTTCGCCATCAGCTGGTTTTATTGTTTCTAGATTTTAAATCGCTTTATAGACAGAGCTAAGTAGCACCAGTAAGGTCTACGTGTTCGTCTGCTTCTTTTCCTTCTTGTATTTAAAACACCTTGCTTTCTATCGTATTCATGCATTGCTTTCACATACATACATACATACATACATACATACATACATACATACATACATGCATGTATATCTATGTATACATATATATGTATATATACGTGATTGAATATATCCATATAATATATATATATATATATATCTATACACACACACACATATATATACATATATATATATATAAATATATACATACATATATATATATATATATATATATACATATATATATGTGCGTGTGTGTGTGTATATATATATGTATATATATATATATGTATATATATATATATATATATATATGTATATATATATATATATATATATATATATATATATATATATATATATATATATATATATATATATACACACACGCACATATATATATATATATATATATATATATATATATATATATATATATATATATATATATATATATACATATATATATGTGCGTGTATGTATTGTTTTATAGAGACTTTCACTTTTTATCCATCAAACTATCTATCTATCAAGCCTTCTATATCTACCCATCTATCTATTTATCCATCTCTCTCTTTCTCTCTCCGTCTCCCCTCCCCCTCTCTATCTATCTATCTATCTATCTATCTATCTATCTATCTATCTATCTATCTATCTATCTATCTATCCATCTCCATCTCCATGTAATATAGAAACATTTTTTTGTGAAGATATTTTCCTAAGTAATAATGCACTCCATTTGTTGTATTAGATATATTTTAACTATGAAAGGCTTTTAAAATTCTTATCGAAGACTTATTTAGTAAGAGTCATATTATATTTCCTTTTATTTATTTACTCATTCAATGCACAATCCTTTAGAAATTTATGGATGCTGAAAATAAATCTTACTACGTTTATTTACGCCTTTCTTTATTCCTTGATTTATTTTTAATCTTCATGATATTGTTGATGTTGTCGAGAATGGTGATTGCTGGCTAATCCCCGTCGCATCAACTTGGTTGCCCCGACGATAATTTTTTAATGTACAAGGGAAACCTCAGGCTACATAGGTCAAGAAGGTCAACAGTATTATTTTTCTGATTAAAAATACACACACACACACGCACATAGACACGCCACACACACATACACACATACGAACACATATATATACACACACACACACAGACGCACATATATAAACATGTATGTGTGTGTGTATGTATTTCGGTGATGCAATGTAATGCGTTGAGTAAGATACGAACTCATTACCTTCCAGCAACAACATCTTCCCTATCTTATAGTTTTTATTCATTGAGTATTTTTGCTTTTAAATCATAATTGAGGTAGTCATGAAGCCTTCTTTCACAGCTCGAGATAAGCGTCAGAATTAATAAGACATTGATGGTCTGCTTGTATCGGCTAGAATCAAATTAGACGCTTCGGAAAAAAGAGTAAAAAAAGAGGCCCGGAAAAGTGTAAGCTAGCTAGTGTGCTGAGCAATCAAAATAGAGATTAATGTTGTGGGTTCCATCCTTTACCGTAGACATCCACTTGCTTCAGTATTGACTATCTAACGATATCATAGACAATGTGAGACTGGGTAACTATTTCGTATCATATCATTTGTAGTGTGATGTGTTTCCTAAAACTGTGCTTGTTCAAAGTATTTTCATAATATTGTCCTAAACAGCCATGCAGTTTTCAGACTTGTTTCATGATGTACTGAGTAATATAAAGCTTTCATTTCATAAGTCCCAAGTTAACTGGGAATGAATATCATATATGATGCATGGATGCCAGGGAAATATCTCCTGCGTATCTCATGTCATACACAGGACAGGCAAAGGGTTAAATGATCATGAACAATTTCGGCTGTTTATTAATTTACGCATCCGTTGTGAAGTGGTGGTGGGGGACAAACACAGACACAAAGACGTCGCTCATGTATATATATATATATATATATATATATATATATATATATATATATATATATATATACAATGTTAATTCTCTAAATGAAGTATTAACAGTAACTGCACGATAAAGTGTAGTATATTGCCACTTAAGTGTGGCTGACCCCTAGGGGTGGATGTTACTGTTGCTTTTAGCCCCAGGAGGACATCTCCTCCAGCTGGCTTATCGACACACGACTGTGTCCTGTTTGCCAAGGGAAGTTATCCCTCTCACCACGATCTGCAGCACGAACGGATCCGGATTTCAGGGTTATTTCCCTTCGTCGGCGTTCGATAGCTACTGACCTTGGTGAGAGAGACAAAAACCTGGCAATCTTATATCTACTTTTCCAGTGAAATTCTTCACTGATATCGAAAAGGTGAAAACAAGCAATGTTAATTCTCTAAATGAAGTATTAACAGTAACTGCACGATAAAGTGTAGTATATTGCCACTTAAGTGTGGCTGACCTCTAGGGGTGGATGTTACTGTTGCTTTTAGCCCCAGGAGGACATCTCCTCCAGCTGGCTTATCGACACACGACTGTGTCCTGTTTGCCAAGGGAAGTTATCCCTCTCACCACGATCTGCAGCACGAACGGATCCGGATTTCAGGGTTATTTCCCTTCGTCGGCGTTCGATAGCTACTGACCTTGGTGAGAGAGACAAAAACCTGGCAATCTTATATCTACTTTTTCAGTGAAATTCTTCACTGATATCGAAAAGGTGAAAACAAGCAATGTTAATTCTCTAAATGAAGTATTAACAGTAACTGCACGATAAAGTGTAGTATATTGCCACTTAAGTGTGGCTGACCCCTAGGGGTGGATGTTACTGTTGCTTTTAGCCCCAGGAGGACATCTCCTCCAGCTGGCTTATCGACACACGACTGTGTCCTGTTTGCCAAGGGAAGTTATCCCTCTCACCACGATCTGCAGCACGAACGGATCCGGATTTCAGCGTTATTTCCCTTCGTTACTGTTAATACTTCATTTAGAGAATTAACATTGCTTGTTTTCACCTTTTCGATATCAGTGAAGAATTTCACTGGAAAAGTAGATATAAGATTGCCAGGTTTTTGTCTCTCTCACCAAGGTCAGTAGCTATCGAACGCCGACGAAGGGAAATAACCCTGAAATCCGGATCCGTTCGTGCTGTAGATCGTGGTGAGAGGGATAACTTCCCTTGGCAAACAGGACACAGTCGTGTGTCGATAAGCCAGCTGGAGGAGATGTCCTCCTGGGGCTAAAAGCAACAGTAACATCCACCCCTAGGGGTCAGCCACACTTAAGTGGCAATATACTACACTATATATATATATATATATATATATATATATATATATATATATATATATATATATTGTGATATTTTTGCTGCTTTTTAATAGAGCATATTACTCCACCTCTGGTATTCGAATATCATTTTTTTCCACCTTGCTTCGCATTTATGTGCTTACTCTGGAATATATATAGGCTAAGCAACCCTTCCTGTTTGTCTTCACTGTCCTGTTTGTGTTACCAATTTCGACCCTCCGCAAAAATCCCAAATTTTATATAATTTGCTTTGCGGGAGCAACTGTTTTATTCAAAGCGTGTATTATCAAATGATCGAAATATGAGAGTAGAAGAACAGTCAACAACTGATGAAGGGTCGTTCTTTATGTTGTTTGTCTGGTTTTCCATTTGTGTCTTTCGTTCTTCGAAAAAGTAGTTCATATTCCATGTACTCGTACTTCATATTTTTTTGTTGTACACGTTTCGTGACGTCCTGTGATGTAAGTATGCACATATACGTATGTATATTTGTATATATATATGTATATATATATATATATATATATATATATATATATATATATATATATATATATATATATATATATATATATATATATATATATATATACACAGGCGCAGGAGTGGCTGTGTGGTAAGTAGCTTGCTTACCAACCACATGGTTCCGGGTTCATTCCCACGCCTTGGGTAAGTGTCATCTACTATAGCATCGGGCCGACCAAAGCCTTGTGAGTGGATTTGGTAGACGGAAACTGAAAGAAGCCCATCGTATATATGTATATATATATATATGTATGTGTGTGTATATGTTTGTGTGTCTGTATTTGTTCCCCCAACATCGCTTGACAACCGATGCTGGTGTGTTTATGTCCCCGTAACTTAGCGGTTCGGGAATAGAGACCGATAGAATAAGTACTAGGCATCCAAAGAATAAGTCCTGGGGTCGATTTTCTCGACTAAAGGCGGTGCTCCACTATGGCCGCAGTCAAATGACTGAAACAAGTAAAAGAGTAAAGAGTAAAGAGTAAAAGAGTATATATATATATATATATATATGGGAGAATTTACGAAAAAAACAACAGACGAAGACAGCTGGTGTAAACAACAAATAGATGTATTAGTTTAACGCTCGGGAATAGAGAGTCTTTAATATATGATATATATATATATATATATATATATATGTATGTGTATATATGTATGTATGTATATATATATATATATATATATATATATATATATATATATATATATATATATATATATATATATATATATATATATATATATATATATATATATCAGACTGGAGCGAACACATGTTACAATGAAGTAGAGAAATTTGAAAAGACAACACGAAACCGGTTATTTCTCCAAATACAATGTTTATATACCAAAAACATTTTTATAACATTTTTCTGACATAATTTAAATATATACTTTAACCATGTAACACAAGCCTTCCGTAGTTTTTTCACTCTTATTATCTTTTATACATCCAACCTCGTGCTTTCACATACCAACTTTCTCACCTATATATATATATATATATATATATATATATGTAGAGTGTTAGGTGTGATGTAAGAAGTAAATATTGAAAACAAGCTTCTTTTAATTTCCGTCTACTAAATTCACTCACAAGGCTTTGGTCGATCAGAGTTTATGGTAGAAGTCACTTGCTCAAGATGTCATACAGTGGGATTGAATCCGGAACCATGTGACTGGAAAGCAAACTTATGGCCGCACAGTCACACCTGCGCCTATTATTAAAATCACTGAAGTTACGAGATGATGAATGATTAATTTAAAACAATGAGCATAAATAAGCATTATATTTGACAGAGCACTTTAATCTGAATGTTAACGGTTTAACCGTGTTTATTATTGTTGATTGTTAGTTATTATTAGTAGCTATCTCTATTTACCAGTCGAACACTGGGATCGATGTAATCGATTTGAACACCGCCTCGAAATTACTGGCTTTGTGTCAAAATTTGAAAACATTATTAGTTATTACATTATATTGCTATGTCAGTATTTATTAAAAATTTTTTAATTCTATTTTATATTATATGTTATTACCTTATCAGAGGCGAAATGGCCCAGTGGTTAGGGCAGCGAACTCGCGGTCATAGGATCGCGGTTTCGATTCTCAGACCGGGCGTTGTGAGTGTTTATTGAGCGAAAACACCTAATGCTCCACGAGGCTCCGGCAGAGGATGGTGGTGAACCCTGCTGTACTCTTTCACCACAACTTTCTCTCACTCTTACTTCCTGTTTCTGTTGTGCCTGTAATTCAAAGGGTCAGCCTTGTCACACTGTGTCACGCTGAATATCCCCGAGAACTACGTTAAGAGCACACGTGTCTGTGGAGTGCTCAGTAACTTGCACGTATATTTCACGAGCAGACTGTTCCGTTGATCAGATCAACTGGAACCCTCGACGTCGTAAGCGACGGAGTGCCAATAACAATTACCTTATCGTTGTAGATTTTTCCTTTTCATCGATGTGTGTTCCATGTCAAATATTTTTGATGTAGTCCTCAATGACTTGGGTTCTTTGGGTCAATAAATGAAATCCTCCGTCTCCACCCTGCAATTTATATTATTATTATTATTATTATTATTATTATTATTATTATTATTATTATCATCATCATCATTGGTTTAAATACAAATATATGCTAGTACTGAGGGGGTCATGTGACGAGTTATGTGAAGCAGAGAGAGAGAGAGAGAGAGAGAGAGAGAGAGAGAGAGAGAGAAGAGAAAAAAGAAAGTGGGCGTGAACGCACAAGTATTGAAGAGGACATAATCGGCGATAGAAAAGAATTTTATGAATAGAGCGGAAAAGTCCCTTGGTGCATAAGTGGATTAAATGAATCTTCCTAGCGTTTAGTACACAGTATTTTCATAGTGATGATGATGATGATGATGATGATGATGATGATGATGATGATGATGTTGACAATAATAATGTTATCTTTATTTGCCTCAAGGTCAACTCAAAATTAATAATATCAATATTTTAATTAAACTAGCGGAGGCAGCTCTCAGACAATACAATATACACAATCAAGATGTGTGTGTGTGTATACATCACCTCTTTATATACACTCATAATACAAACATCTATACGTACACAGAAATAGCAACAATGACCACTGCAACAACAACAGCAACAGCAATGATAACAATGGTAATAATTCTTTCTTTACTGATCACAAGGGTCGTGGAGATTTACGTAGTAAAGTGTAAATACAGGGGGGGGCCCTTTTGAACGGGATGGGCTACTCGATTTGAAGAAAATTCTAACTGGGTTCCACCTCAAGGGTCATGCGCTGTTGATCGTGATACGAAATCACCTTGTCGCGCACATATGGTTGTGATGCATGTGCCTGGTGTACATTTATCAGACGGGTACTCATGACGGGTATATTAGGCTTCGTATATTTGTACCACAGTATCACTTTGATGGTATGCGCAGCTCTCTCACCTAATAATAATAATAATAATAATAATAATAATAATAATAATAATAATAATAATAATAATAACAATAATAATAATGATTTCAAATTTTGGCATAAGCCAGCAATTTCGGTGTAGGAGATAAGTCGAATACATCGACACCTAGTACTCAACTGGTACTTATGTCATCGACCCAGAAAGGATGAAAGGTAAAGTCGACCTTGCCGGAATTTGAATTCAGAACGTAATGCCACTAAGCGTTTTGCACGGCGTGTTAATGGTTCTGCCAGTTTGCCGCCTTAATGATGATGATGATGATAATAATAATAATAATAATAATAATAATAATAATAATAATAATAATAATAATAATAATGATGATGATAATGACATTGTTGTGGTGAATAAAAGGAAACCGGACATTGTTGTGGTGAATAAAAGGAAACTGGACATTGTTGTGGTGAATAAAAAAAAAAGAACGATAATCGACATAGCATGCCCCGTTGACAACAGGATCAATGTGAAAGTAGAAAAATAAACAACAATGACGACTTGAAGTGGGAAATACGAAGGTTGTGGTCAATGAGGAGAATAGATGTGATACCAATAGTAATTGGTGCACTTGGAAGTATCAGCACTCAACTTCCAACATGGCTGAAAAAGCTTGGTGCAAGTATAAAGCTAGAACGCCTACAAAAATCAGCATTACTTGGAACTGCTAGAATTCTTCGCAGGGTTCTTGAAGCATGACCAGTAAACAAGTGTCACCTTAGTCTGCTGGCTGTGGACAGCTCACTCTTTCCACGTTACCCAGCAAAATAAGCTGTGAGTTTTCATATAATAATAGTAATTAAAATCCAGGAATCGGAGACCATGTCATAAGCTTTCTTATTATCGGTCCACGCCATACCCAGATTAGTTTGTTTTATCTTACAGTCGTTCAGCACCGTTCTGATACTTTGTGTCCGTGTTTGTACTCCATCACTGCTTGACAACCATATCAGGAGACCAAAGGAGATCTAAAATACAGAGTTAACATCATGTGGAAAATTTTTGGCGAGGGTTAACATCAGGGGAGGCATATTTCAGGGAGATAGTCTGTCACCATTGAAGTTTGTGATTTGTATAATACCCCTCATACAGATATTGCGAAAAGTGACATCGGGGAACATCTTGAAAAATTGAAAAAAGTTAAATCCTCTGTTATATATGAATGTAAATAATGTAAATAATTGTGTGAGAAGTACGATTTTGAAAGAATACAGAAACGTACGAACATAAACCAGAAGTTGTCGCCGAGAATAATGGGTATAAGATCTAATGGGATTTTGCAGTGCTGTGTAACTAACTGATTGATGCTCGGAAACCATAGATGTGTTTTGTTTGTACGCCTGTTCGCTGCAGTGACCCCCTGATGGATGACTCCCTCATTGCGCTGGGTGTTAAAACACCTAAATGTCATATTCAGGCGAGATAATGCACTCCAGATTCCATAATGCGGGTGATAATGTTTTTTCAACTCTAGCGTTGCTTTTAATTCGTTACTGAATTTAATTTTATGTGTGCATTATCGTGGCATACCAGCAAATAGCTTTTACTATAAGAACGTTGTAGTTCGCTTGAAGCTTGTAGTTCGAAGAAGGAGAAAAGAAAAAGGGAAAATAGTAAAGCTTTTGACAATAAACTTTCCGCATAGTCAGAAGCTTTTCTATTTTCCCAATTTTTACAATATTTATATAGTCATAAACTGGCGAATGATTTCATCTCGAGTTCGATTCAAGTACGTGCTGTTGATAAGCCACAAAAATAGATATATATCTACAAAGTTTTTTTTTCGTTCTCTTTGTTTATTTCCTTTTATTCCTTTCTGTTGGTGAGTGTAGACTCGAAACGTAAAAGACTTATTCATTTTACCGAGCATCAAACTAATACACTTGTTTGTTGTTCAATAGAATAAGTACTAGTATCGGTAGAATAAGTACTAGGCTTACTACGAATAAGTTCTGGGGTCGATTTGCTCAACTAAAGGCGGTGCTCCAGCATGGCCGCAGCCAAATTACTGAAACAAGTATAAGAGCACACGAACTTTCTTCTCTTTTCCTTCCAGTTAGTTGCACCACAGCGTTCAGTATACACATTTTTTTCACGCCTGGCCTTATAGCCTTTCTTGTTTATTTTCACTGTTTCGTTTTCCTGTCTTGTTTTCTGTCCGCCAGTACATTCCTCCATTGTACAAATTTAATTTGTCTCCGCGAGAAGAGCCCTTCTAACAATACGTCCTGCCCTAACTCTTCGAAACGCTTAGCTTTAGAATGGTGGCAGCTGATGAAGGAAATGTTCTCTATGTGGCCTGTGTGGTTTGTTTACTCTGTTTATCATTTTGTCCACGTTTTTTTGCAACGTCCTATACCCAGATATGCATCTATATATACATGTAGATGTAGGTATGTACATACATGTAAGTATATATGCATATAGTAGACTTACTTGCAAAAAAGGACGTGTGCGTTCAATAATGTAATAATACAAAGAATATATATACATGTATACACACATATATGTACATACTTACATCTACATGTGTATATACATGCATATCAGGGTACAGGACGTTAGAACAATAAACTACAGACAACGGAACGAACACATAGGAAAACGGAAAGCCACTTGGAATATCCCTTCATCAGCTGTCTCTATTCTATCTAGACGTTTCGAAGACAAGACAGAACGTACTCTAGAATAGTCTCTTCCTGAGTAGTGGATCAACCCACTACACAGAGGATTCCAAGGTGGCAAACACAAACCAAGACAGGAAAAAATGGACAGTGAAAACAACATTCAAAAGCCGTACGGCCAAACGCAAATCTGAGGTAGAACGCTAGTAGTTCGTCTTGCCTTCACAGCGGCTGGAGTGAAAAGAAAGTTGACCACAGGTCACACGAGAGCAGAGAGGATGGTGGAGGGAGGAAGTGGAACAAGGAGGAAGGGACAGAAGCAGTGAAGTAGAGGCCAGGACAGAGGGGTAGATAGGAAGATAGAGGAAGACAGATAGATAAATAGATAGAGAGGATGGTGGAGGGAGGAAGTGGAACAAGGAGGAAGGGACAGAAGGGTATAGCAGTGAAGTAGAGGCCAGGACAGAGGTATAGATAGAAAGATGGAGGAAGACAGATAGATAAATAGATAGAAAGATAGATAGATAGATAGACAGATAGATAGATAGATAGATAGAAAGATAGTCACGTCAGAATAATAGTAGACTTACTTGCAAAAAAGGACGTGTGCGTTCAATAATGTAATAATACAAAGAATATATATACATGTATACACACATATATGTACATACTTACATATACTCACATATTATTTGTATTATATATATATATATATATATATATATATATATATATATACACATACACACACACACACACACAAATATAGTCCTACGCATGTATGCAATACAAAATATGCACATGTATATATTTGTGTGCATCGACATTCATGGATATATATGTATGCATGTATGTGTACATACATATGCATACATACACCCATAAATAAACTCATACATACACACATACATATATACATACATAATATGTATATATGTATATACATATATATATATATATATATATGTTTGTGTGTGTGTATGTGTGTGTGTGTGCATGCATATTAAGATGTTCATAAAAAATGAAACTCTAGCTAGGTCCATCATTCTTGGTCAGTTGTCTGGCCATCAGCACTTTTACAGGTTTTATGATTTGTTATACATTTATTATATATCTCCATTTTGCTCTATACGTACACCCTCACTGCACATCGCACGCCCCATGCATATATTTATCTATCCATCCATCCATCCATACATACATACATGCATACGTACATTCGTACGTACATACATACATACAAACATACATGCGTACAAATATATATATATATATATATATATATTTACACACACAGACACACACACACACACACACACACACACACACACACACACACACACATTCGCCAGTTCATTTTTCTTGCTGCTCGTTCTTATATTCCTTGACCATTTCTGGTAATATATATCCGTTGTTTTTGTTGTATAACTTATTGTTATAATTCCATCATTAAATATCTTCTCGTCTAACGTCTACTTCCGGTAAACGCAGATCTGTTGACGGCAAACCGGCTCTAACTTCTTCCTCATACTCCTCCTCCATTTCCTCCAGGCGCTTTCCTCTAATCTTTTTTCTTGTTTCTCCTCCCCTTCATTTTTCCTTCATCCCGTTGTCTGCTCATGCATCACCACTATGAAAAAACTATAAGCTCGATCAGCCCCCACCTCCATCGCAACCGTCACCGCCACCACCGCAGTCGCCGCGATCGCTGCAGTCACCATCACCGACATTACCCGACATCGTCCCCTTTACAGAAATCAACCCCCACACTATCAATAGCTCCCTATTACTACAAACACAACAACACCAGAACCATCACTTGTATCAACCTGCAACAACGCAATCATAATTATCTTATCTTCATTAATAATATTGACAATGTCATCACAGACAATAAGATTTTATATCAAATCGTTATTCTAATCACCATCGTCTCATTTTCCCCCTCCTCCTCCCTCTCCTCTTCCTACTTCAATTCTCCTCCTCCTCATCGTCTTCCTCCTTTTACTTCTCATCATCACGTCAACCAATTCTTGTTACATTTACTTAATCATCCGAACTTACCTGACTGTCTGGATCTAGTTCTGCGTTTTTTTTATTAATATATTCATTCTTCTTCGTTGAGTGACGCTGTCTAAATTACCAGTGTTAACCACCACCCACTGCCTCCATCTCTTTACGTGATTGTATCCAATCAGCTGC
>NC_142938.1:58093434-58095934 GCF_046866305.1 Octopus bimaculoides | reverse complement strand
ATATGTGTGCATATGTGCGTGTTGTACATATATCGCACGCATAATATAATATACACACGCGTAAACATACACGTGTTACCGACAGCACTGGCAAGGAGAACATCATGAATATCAATTAGATAGATAGAATGAAAATAAACACACACAGCTGTACACACACGCACACACACACACACACGCACGCACATACACACACACACACACACACGCACACACACACACACACACACACACACACACACACACACACACACACACACACGCGCACACGCACACACAATGTTAGAAAAAGCTGTCGGGCAAGATTTTCAACATTTTTGAAAAGACACCTGTGAGAAGAATCGCCAAACCGGAAATACATGTTTTCTAGGACTGGCGAAATAGCGGAGCCTGTTGGCAATTGGGTTTGCTTGGCTTTCATATTGGATAGCGTGTTAATTTAGTAGCGAATTCTTACAACTTGAAAGGAAACCAAGTACTACGTCTACGCTTATATATGCATATACATGTGTGTGTATGTGTGTGTGTGTACGCGTGCATGCATGTGTGAGTGTCTGTGTATACGCCTGTGTATGGCTGTACACACACATACTAACACACACACATACACATATATACACACACACATACATATGTATATGTATATATATATATATATGTACATATGTATGTACACACGCACACATATATATACGTATATACGTACGTACGTACGTATGTATGAATGTATGTATGTTTGTATGTATGTGTGTGTATGAATATATGCACATATTTATATCTAAATATGTGCACACATTAAGAATCAATCTATATTACATATATACATATGTATATATGCACACACACACACACTCACATGCGCATATGTGTGTGTGTATGCGCGTGTGTGTATGAACGTGTTTGTGTGTGCGCATATATGTATCTGTTTTTTCACGTGTGTGAATTTCGCTTTTGTGTTTGCTTAAGTTGAAAGCCTGTGAGTGAGGAAACAGATGTTGTACCTCGGGTGGGTCATTTTACTAATAAAAACACACCCACCGGTTCGATTTCACTTCCCTTTATGGATTTTCCATTTTGTCACACGATGGCTAATGTTTTGAATATTTCTACACAAGTGTAATTTTTTCATGTTAATTCCGAAAACAAAACCAACCAGAAGGAGATCCAGGAGTTGACCAAAACAGGATGGTGGGACAATATCTTAAGTCTCATTTGGCTTTCTTGGAAATCCAGTCGGAAAGTGAAGTGGCGGTTGCTTCTGACAAGTTCCTATGGAAGAGATGCCTGAGGATTCTACACTCACAACCTCCTGGAATTAGATGAACGGGAAAATGTATAGACATTTTGTTTAGAAGCCTCCGTAATCGACTCAGTGCGTTGGCGATGCAATGGAGAGCGTCAGGTTTTTACTTGATTCCGAAGCGCGAGTAATAGATGGACTTTGTTAGTTTTTGATAAATAAAAATACTAACGAAAGAAAATGAAAGCATAACAAATGTTTTAAAGACGAAGAATTTCTATGAACGAAAATATAAAAATGTGCCAGCTGCTCTAACTGAAAATTTTACAGCCAGACAGGTAGATAGAATGAAAATAAACACACACAGCTGTACACACACACACACACACACACACACACACACACACACACACACACACACACACACACACACACACACACACACACACACACACGCATGCACGCACGCACGCACGCACGCTCGCACATACACGCATATCAGCAATTTTCATATTTCACAATATAAGACATATTTCCTTTTATTCTTTTCTGGAATAATAAATATGAATTTGTTACAAAACTTTAAAATCTTAAATTTTTATTTGTTTTAAGCAATCATAAGCTTCTGTTACCGTCATAACGACAATAGCTATTGCTTTACTGTGTCACAGCACCAATTTCCAAGTTATATAAATAAATGCTTGTGTGTGTGTGTGAGAGAGGGAGAGAAGGAGAGGGAGAAAGAGGAGAGCGAGAGTGTGTGTGCGCGTATACGTGCAAATAGTTTCCATGTATAGGTGTTTTTAAAAGTTGTAATCTAAAACAATGGAGCAAAAATACAGCAAAGGAGTGTTTCGATGACGTTTTTCTGAAATTAATGAGTAATGAGGAAGTGCCAGTGCCCATCGCCTATGAAAACGCTCTTCGACCTGTGAGATTAATCTCATCCTGGTCACACCTGCCGGAAGGGAGTCCCAGAGGGCTGACGTTCTGGGACTAAAGGACTGGATATATTGACAAGGCTGAAGACAACACGATTAATGATTAGAGGGAAGACAATTTAGAAGGGATGGTCTGCGTAAATACGACATGTAGTCAATTATCTCAAGAAGGAGAGGCTATGATAATGGTGGTAGAAAAAAATAGAGAAGGAAGCACGATATGTGGTACAAAGAGTATGAGACATATTGGCTTAAGTGTTTTGGCGCCATCTGTTTGGCGTAACTCATTCAACGATGGTTTATTTGACGTCAAACGTTT
>NC_142938.1:58078434-58083434 GCF_046866305.1 Octopus bimaculoides | reverse complement strand
AAGACAATAGCAATATTCGTAGCAGCACAATATATGAAACGATTGAACAACAATGAAACAAGAATTATTAGTATTACAAATTCCACTCAAAGTCAACACAATATTGAGGACACACAGGTGTGTGGTGGACAATATTGATATTGCTCTAAGTTACCATTAACAGTAGTGGGAAGTAACAGATCTACCTTTTCTCTCTCCCCCTCTCTCTCCCCTCCTTCTCTCTCTCTATCTCTCTCTCTCTCTCTCTCTCTCTCTCTCTCTCTCTCTCTCAAATCCACACAGGTGTGATATTAACGGGGCTGATTAAGTGGTTCTCAATTGAGCGAGGGTCATGGGGAGTAGTCAAGACAAATCTTGTATAAATCGCCCAAGTTGTTGCTATTGTTGTAGTCGCCCTATTTCTTCTTCTTCTTCTTCTTCTTCTTCTTCTTCTTCTTCTTCTTCTTCTTCTTCTTCACCATCATCTCTCCCTCTTCCTTTTTCTCCGTTTCGTTTCTCTTCTTTTGTATTATTTTCTCCTCCTCCCCTCCTCCTCCTCCTCCTCCTCCTCCTCCTCCTCCCCTCCTCCACCTCCTCCTCCTCCGCCTCCTCCGCCTCCTCCTCCTCCTTCTCCTTCTCCTCCTTCTCCAGCAGCACCAGTACCAGCAACAGCACACCACCACCACCACCACCTTCATTGTCATTATCTCCTCTTCCTTCTTTGTCTCCACTTTCTTCTTTCGCATTATTTTCTTCTTCCTTATCATCCCCCCTCCTCCTCCTCCTCCACTTCCTCCAGCGTCACCATCTCCTCCTCTTCCTTCTTCGTTTCCTTTTTCTCCTTCTTTGTTGCTTTGCAAGTCATTTCATTTGATTAATCATTTAGGGGTTTGTTATCTTAAATTTCTAATACTGCGTATTCATTGCAGATGTTGCTGGGAACTAAACTTTGTGGTTACTTTAATGAATCGAGCCCTTCAAACGATGAATATTTTTTTAGAAATGCTTACCCCGAAATTGGAAAATATCGTAAAAGCTGCGATCCTCTCTTCCTGTCATATGACGAAGAAAAGAACATGGCAAGATAAGTAACAAAAACAGAGGAAGAAATTTAGAAGGAACTCACGTTGCATTCTTCATGAAAAGCATGCTCCCACCGTGTCTTTAAAAGTGAAAGTAGGGTTTTTTTTCACAACCGCACGATCACTACCACCATCATTACTGCTGGAATGGGCAACTGCAACAATGAATCCAACAACAAGGGCACCTATACCACCACCACCACCACCACCACCACCACCATTAGTTGCAGTAATAGAAGAAACTTGGACGTGGATTCTATGGAAGAATTTTGGACATGGATACTCCTGCAACTGCTACTTTGGCCTACGATCTCATCATCATCATCATCATCATCATCATCATCATCATCAGCAGCAGCAGCAGCAGCAGCAGCAGCAGAAGCAGAAGCAGCGGCGGTGGCGGTGAAGGCATTAATCAGTTTCAGAAGAGACCATCAACGACTGACAAGAGCCGAAAGAAAATGCGGAAGTATCCTTCTGTGAAGGTGTAACAGTTAAGAGGGGCGGGGCCTTAATGTCTGTGTCCTTAAAGCTTGTGGAGCAAACAACAGAGAAAATGGTATCGTATCAGAGCATCGAAAAGAGCTACCGGTAAATAGAAAATCCCCTTAGAGACCCATAGATACACAAGTAATTGATAAGTATATGGAACCAAATGTGGAGGTGCAATGGCCCAGTGGTCAGGGCAGCGGACTCGCGGTTGGAGGATCGCGGTTTCGATTCCTAGACCGGGCGTTGTGAGTGTTTATTGAGCGAAAACACCTAAGCTCCACGAGGCTCCGACAGGGGCTGGTGGCGACCCCTGTTGTACTCTTTCGCCCCAACTTTCTCTCACTCTTTCTTCCTGTTTCTTGAGTAACACTGTGATGGACTGGCGTCCCGTCCAGCTGGGTGGAACACATACGCCATAGAAACCGGGAAACCGGAACCATGAGCCTGACTAGGCTTTGAAAGGGCGACGAAAAAAATATGGAACCAAATAGACTTATCCGAAAATAAAGTTAGAATATTTCAAATTTACCAAGACTGTATAGAGATGAAAAAACAAAAACAAAAACAAAACGCAAAGCCAAGAACCAAGAGGTGCCTAATTCGATAGAAACTTCACAGAATTCAAATTCTCTAATATTTATACAAAGAATGCGCCAGCAAGTATAACTTCAGCTATACTTAGTTCAACTTGACAACCTGCCCATGAAATTAACGTGCAAGTCGCTGAGCAATCTATAGACATGCGTACCCTTAGCGTAGTTCTTGTGGAGATCAGCATGACAGGAAATTACAGGAAATGTCAAAGAACCAGTGAGAAAAACTGGTCCTTTGAAATTCATGCACTACACGTTTTTACCATCTTGAGTGAAGGTGCGTGGATTAGTCGTTAGAGCTGTCGTTCTCAAATGGTGTCCATATAGCCGTTGGGGGTCCATAAAAAAATTTTGTTGTTAAAATTTATACGCAATAAATTGGTTTTATAATACACAAAATATTTTTATTCTTTTTATACAATCCCTAATAATATTTAATTATAAAATATTATAGGAAGTTTTAAACAACAAATGGCTATGGAGGTCGGGTAGAGTTAAATAGGAATCAAAGGGGTCCATTGGCAAAGAATGGTTGGGGACCACTGGGTTAGGGTATTCGGATCACGATCGTAAGATCGTGATTTCGATTTCCAGCGGCGCTTTGCGTCTTTGGGCACGACATTTTCTGTCTCGAAATGCATCAGAAATTAATTCTGGAATAGTGAACTACTGGTTATGTCTGTATGAAGGAAACTAGATTTCACGAGTTGCATTGTCTACAAGTGCAGGCATGGCTGTGTGGTTTAGGAGATCGCTTTACAACCACGTGGTTTCGGGTTCAGTCCCACTACACATAACCTTGCCAAAGCGTTCTCAATTACGGCTCTGTGTGAATGAACTTGGTAGACAGAAAAAATGTGTGAAGAAAAATGTGTGGAGGAAGCACGTCGTATATATACATTGTATATGCGTGTGTGTGAATGTGTGTGTTTGTGTGTGTGTGTATGTGATTGTGCGCGCATGCGCGTGTTTTTTTTTTACGTGTCCGTAACTTGGCGTGTTGGGCAAATCAGATCGATAGAATAAGTAACAGACTTTATAAAAAAAAAGTACTAGGCTGAATTTGTCTAAAATCCTTCAAAGCAGAATACTTGTATGGACGAAGTCCAATGACTGAATCAAGAAGAAAACAAAAGATACGACAAAAAAAAATACATGATAGGAATTACCTAGATAGGCTTCAGCACAGTTTCCCTTTATCAGTGATACTGACAAGCGGTTAGGCATCTTAATATGTATGCCTCACAGCAATGCTTACATAAAGCATATGAGTGCAATTTTAAGTCCGAATTCCTAAATATATATATATGTGTGTGTGTGTGTATGTGTGTGTGTGTGTGTGTGTGTGTGTGTGTGTGTGTGTGTGTGTGTGTGTGTGTGTGTGTGTGCGTATTTACACACACACACACACGCACACACACAGACACAGACACACACACACATATATATACAGGGTGGGCTGAAAGTCACGCACACTGTTCAATACAGTCTGTAAAAGTCAAAGACATGCTTCAAATTTTCCAAAATTGAATAAAATAAATAAAATAATGAAATAATGATCCTGCCATTTGAATTGCCGGATGGGCAGCGATCGCGCTTTAGTCCGCTGCTTGTGCTCGTAGCAGTAGACCCCGGGTCTTGGTACCCGAAATATATATGGCATCTCTGCATTGTTAGAAGCTTTCTTCATTTCGTCTATTATTCTACATGCACGCACACACACGCACACACACAAACACACACACACGCACACACACACTCACACATATTACATATGTATACATGCATACACATATATATGTGGGGGTAGTAGAAACGTGTATATATATTTCATTAAAAAGCATATACTCACGTATATGTATAACTACAGACACACAAGTATGCATACATACATATATACATAGACATATAGACACACACACACATACATACATGCTTACACACACGCATATATGAGTGCATGTACGTGTTTCCGAGTATGCGTGTTTGCACGTGTATGGTTGTTTATATGTATAGATATATTTATGCATGCTTGTGTATATGTATATGTGTATCTTTTTGAGTACACACACACACACACACACACACACACACACACACACACACACACACACACACACACACATATATATATGTGCGTGGATGAATGTTTGTGCGTATATATATATATATATATATATGTTATCCACATGTGCCTACATGTACCATTGTCAAACAGGCAACATTTATATATATGCTTGGGTGTATATGTTTGTGTGTGAATTTCTATATATGTGCCTGCATGTGTGTGTGTATGTGTGTGTTTGTGTGTGTGTACGGGGGTATGTAACCATATCTATCTCTCTATCGATCTATCTATCTATCTATCTATCTATCTATCTATCTATCTATCTATCTATCTATATATATATATATATATATATATATATATATATATATATATATATCCACATATACACACACATACATTGCACATACACAAAATTTTTAGCAAAAAACGCGTACATGACTTTCTCTGTGTAAAGCCGCCATCTTGTATTATTGAATAATATTCTGCGGTAAAACTAAAGCCGAGTGGAGTAGATGCAAAATATATGAATCTATAAGGATTGAAAGAACAGTTTAAGTACAGGAAGGAAGCCCCCTTGGTTGCGGTGTAAATGGTCTTTTTTTGAGCTACATTGTTGTGACAAATCTAATTAGCGTGTATTCAGTGAAAATACACACATCATACAAACATACACACAGACACATATGCACACACGTAAATGTACGCATGCACACACACATATATGTATATATACATACACACATGCATACATATATGTACATATATATACACACACACACACAT
>NC_142938.1:58063434-58075934 GCF_046866305.1 Octopus bimaculoides | reverse complement strand
ATAAGATACATGTCTAAGAGTGGGTTCGATTCTATCGTCTTTCCTTTTCTCTCAGTCTCCCTATCACACCCATTTTTTCTCTATCTCATTCTCTCTTTCCCCCTCTCTTTCCCCCTCGCTCTTTTCCCCCTCTCTCTTTCCCCCCTTTCTCCCTCTCCGGCTGGAGATTAGGGGTAGACCAAGAACGAGATTGTTTGAAAATATCCGTAGTTTCAGTCGGTCACGCCTGGGAATCCATCCGTAAGCTACAATGACAGTTGCTTCTGATAAGATCCTATAGACGAGGTGCCTGACAACTCTACCCCCAGGGTCCTCTAAGGAATGGTGGACGGAGCAAATGATTGGATGGATGAAGGTATCACAGCCTACCGCTTTTTAAAAGGAGTATGCTATACTGTCTAATGTAATACTTGATATACCATGTCTGGATAAGGGGTGGATGGTCGTTGATTAGGCAAATCAAACTTCTCTCAATAAATAAATGTAAAACAAGATTGCTGCAAACCGAGTTTCTTAACCACACTGCCACGCCAGCGCCTACTATTCGAGACAAATTTACCTGTTGTTTTTAGCAGGTTGATCAACCATGCGCACACCGACTCTGGATGTCCTATATGAAAGCATGCCACGTTGTTTCACTCAATGCCTCCCGACCACTCACACCATATTTTTTCCTACTTCCTCTCTTTCTCTTACAGGGACTCCACCTCTTCTCATTCTATCCTCCTTCCCCCCCCCCCCTCTCTCTCTCTCTCTCGCTAGTACCGTCCTCACCGTCTCTAATTATTAAGAATACAGGTGTGTTCTGTCACTAATCACTTACATCACACCGCTCAACCGTGCAATCGTTTCGCACTGGAGAATTAATAATGGCCGCCGCTATTTCATCGTTAGTTGACTACTACTACTACTACTACTACTACTACTACTACTACTACTACTACTACTACTACTACTATTGCAACATGATCAACAAAATTTAACGTGTTTGTCGCGTATTACACACGCGCGATGTGTGTATGTATGTATGTATGTATGCATAAATTATATTTATGTAAGTATGCATACATGTATGCATGCTTGTATGTATATATATATATATATATATATATATATATATATGAATATATGCATACATATACATTCGTGCGTGCAAGTATATATAAATTATATATATATATATATATGTGTGTGTGTGTGTGTGTGCGTGTGCGTGTGTGTGTGTGGATGCGTGTGTGTGCGTGTATGTACGGACGTATATATGAATGCGTGAGTTTGTATTAATACTAACCATCTAAGAATTATAAATATTCATTATAAAATATATAAAACATTTTACATTTTGTGTTCAAATCCTGAGGAGGCCGGCTTTGCCTTTCATCCCATCGACGTCCATAGTATAAATTATCAGTTATGTACTGGGTTCCATGGAATTGGCTAAAACCATCTTTTGAAAATTGTTGCTCTTACCTTGAAACCAGAAACCATTATTAAATATATAAAAAACCAAGTGTATTCCCATTAAGGAATTCATGGTTGAATTTGAACTCGAAACGCAAAGAGGTAGGATTAATATAGCAAGACCGCATGAGGTTGGTACTTTTATCGATTAAAGGGAAAGTTTATCGGAGTGGTTTGAACTCAGAGTGTTGAGTAACAGAATAAATTTCTTGAAGAATTTTGGCTGACGTTCTAACAACACTGCCAATTCACTGTCGATATGAGTTCATCATGGTAAAAGGGTATGTGGAAAAGCAATGGCCCAGTGGTTAGGGCAGCGGATTCGCGGCTGGAGGATCGCGGTTGGAGGATCGTGTGTGTGTGTACATCTTTTATCGTTTACTTGTTTCAGTCACTTGAACATGAACATGCTGGAGCAACGCCTTGAACAATTTTTAGTAGAATGGATCGGCCCCAACACTTAGTTTCATTTTAAGCCTAGTACTTATTAAATCGATCTGTTTTGCCGAACTGCTGTGTTACGGGGATGTAAACATACCAACACCAGTTGTTAAACGGTGTTGGGTGACTCCGTCTATTAAATCCACTCACAAGGCTTTAGTTGGCATGAGGATATAATAGAAGACACTTGCTATGCCCAAAGTGTCACGCAGAGGTACTGAACCCGGAACCATGTAGTTGGAAAGCAGACCTCTTACCATACAGCGACGCCTGTGCCTATATTTATTTACATACGTGTATATACGTATGTATATACATATGTATATATCCTATAAATGCAATCGAAGCAGCGTTGAATGATTCTTTCGTCTCCGATGTGTATTGTGTTTTTAAACACACCACGTCCATAAGAGATGTTATCTTGGACGAACAGTGCAGCAACTTCCCTCTCAACGATGTACATACATCAAGTATGATACACATATACACAGATAGACACACACACACATACATACACACATGAATGTATTGATATATATTAATATATGTGCCTGTGTGAGAGTGTAACACGCATTTTCAACTACTACTACTACTACTACTACTACTACTACTACTACTACTACTACTACTACTACTACTACTACTACGACTACTACTACCACTACTAATTGCTGGTGAAAACAAACTAACAGACCTCCACTTACTACTAACCCCGACGCCGTCACCACCAGCTGCAGCAACAGCCACACCACCACCACCACCACCACCACCATTATTACTATTGCTACGACACACATGCTTTACAAGTGTGCATATATTCTTGTGTTTTACAGATGTGTTTACACAATAAGGCAAACGGATGTACAAAATAGGGCAAAGGTCAGCTTGATCTAGTTTCTTCTGGCAAGGTTTGCAGAAACTTGCTGAGTGAGAATTTCACATGAATACAGAACCATTTCGTACTTGTCCCACTGTAGAATGAGTGGGACTGTTGTTGTTGTTGTTGTTGTTTCTTCTGCTTCTACTACTGTTGTGGTTGTTGTTGTTTAACCCCGAGAGTAGGCCTGTCTGAGCAGACCTATGATCAAGATGATATTCCCGCCGAGTCATTATCTCGTTTTTTCTTTTCTTTTTATCATTTGTCTTTTACCTTTTACTTGTTTCAGTCATTAGACTGCGACCATGCTGGAGCACCGCATTGAAAGGTTTAGTAGTTGAAGAAATTGATTGCAGTACTTGTTTTGTTTTTAATTCTGGTATTTTTTCTTCTATCGGGTCCTTTTGCCGAACCGCTTTATTACTGGGACGCAGCCAGGCCAAATATGATTGTCAAGCAGTGGAGAGGACAAAAACAAAGGCGCGCGCGCGCACACACACACACACACACACACTCACGCACACACACATACACACACATACACACACTCACGCACACACACGCGCACTCACACACACTCACACATGCGAATACGCACACGCGTACACACAAACAAACATACACACGCGCACACATACACACATCATACTTTGAGAATGTGTGGATTAAGATCCCCGTCGACAAGCCCCTGATATCAAATACAAATGTTAAGCACTTACGTATGCAAATTAGTAGCTCCAATTCTCTCAAGCTACAGGGTTTGTTGTGTATATAAGCATATTAACTGCTTCTTTCTCTTGGATTAGTCAAAATAGTGCAAATAACTGATAAAACCTCAATAAAGCTAGATTATCCGTTTCCAATATACTCTCTTTTACTTGTTTCAGTCATTTGACTGCGGCCATGCTGGAGCACCGCCTTTATAGTCGAGCAAATCGACCCCAGAACTTATTCTTTGTAAGCCTAGTACTTATTCTATCGGTCACTGTTGCCGAACCGATAAGTTACGGGGACGTAAACACACCAGCATCGGTTGTCAAGCGATGCTGGGGGGACAAAAAGACGCACAAACATACACACACACACACACACACACACACACACACACACACATATATATATATATATATATATATATATACGAGGGCTTCTTCCAGTTTCCGCCTACCAAATCCACTCACAAGGCTTTGGTCGGCCCGAGGCTATAGTACAAGACATTTTCCCAAGGTGCCACGCAATGGTATTTTAATTATTAACTTTTGGATTATGAAATAGTGTAATTCACTCAGAATTAGTTACATTATTATTTACGTAAAGTTCAATCGCGTTTGTTTTGTTTTGGAGGGAATAGAGTATAAAAGCTTTCGCATTTACATTAATAACTATGGAAGACTGGTGGGAATATTATCTGAATGGACGCCAAGGGTTTGGTCGCTATTTAGTTAGATAATTTAGGAGTTAGTTATAGGTTTACTTATTAAATTTATTTACCGATATTGTTTTTGTACATAGGGTAAATGTGTTTCTTTGTTGTAGTTCAACAGATAATGTTAATGTTAAACATTTCCAAAATGTGGTGATATCTACGGTGTTTGCTCTCAAACAACACTTATTTTACTGCTGTTGACACCGTCGGATTGAATAGTACTGCCCAAGTGACGAAACCATAATGATATCCGTGGGGCAGCTGAAGATGGAGGTATGTTGGATTGTTGGTATGGCTGTTATTGTATGTGCGGAATAGTTTTATAATACATCCTATTGGTAGATATATATAGTTGAAATTTATAGAAAAACAAAAGACGAAGACAGGTGTATGAACGACAAGCAAGTGTATTAGTTTGACGCACGGGAAAAATGAAAAAGTCTTTTACCTTTCGAGCTTATGCTCTTCAACAGAACGGAATAAGAGAAAATAAACAGAGAGAATGAAATATATATATATATATATATATATATATATATATTTCAGTGTAGCAAAGTTAACAGCGATGCTCCAGCATGACTGCAGCTGAAACTAGTTGAAGAGTTTAAAAAAACCAAAAAGTCACTGGAGGTGTTTTGACCAACGGGAACCTATCTTCAAGGTGGTGCTTCAACATGATCGTATTCCAATGACTGAAACAAAGAAAAGATTAAAACCATATATGTATGCTTATATTTATGCATACATGCACATATGTATTCTATTACTCTCTCTTTCTCTCTCTCTTTGTATATATATATATATATATATATGTATATATATATATATATATTATACATAATATAAACATACAGATAGATAAACAAAAATATACATAGATAATACACACAGATAAATATACATATATGGATATACATTTATGCATACACACACACTCTCACACATGCATATAGCCACATATACATACGCATATATATATGCTTATATATATATAAGTATATATAAAAGATATGTATACATGCAATGTATTCATATATACATATATATTTATATATATACATACATACATACATATATATATATTTATATATATATATATATATATATATATATATATATATATATATATATATATATATATATATATATATATATATATATATATATATATATATATATATATATATGTATATATATATATATATATATAAATATATATATATGTATACATGCAATGTATACATATATACATATATATTTATATATATACATACATACATATATACATACATATATATATATATATAACTTCCGGTCAGCCATTGTTATGATCAGCCATTATTATGATTGACCGTTGACTGGACACTATTCAATTTTTTTTCTCCGTGTTTTTCTCCTTGTCTCCGTATTCTTTCTGTTGAAGAGCGTAGCTCGAAACGTCAAAGACTTTCCGTATTCCCGAGCGTCATACTAATACATCCTTTTGTTATTTACACCACCTGTCCTCGTCTGTTGTTGTTTTTTCGTATATTCTCCCATATATATATATATATATATATATATATATATATATATATATATATATATATATATATATATATAAATGGAACAAAGACGCAATAGAGGACATTAAAACGTTCGGACAGGTGAACGATACAAAGGCGGACAAGAGAAACAATAATTAGGACAAGCAAAAAAAGGACGGGTCATTCGTGGCTTTCTTTCCTCAGTCAAGTTTCAGAAGTCGTATTCATCCGCAACCTTCACACACATACATGAGCACATTTAAACACATCCACATACTTGAATGTTCATGCAGTTATACACATATACAATTACACTAGCATAAACATCTCACACACAAATTGATCGTCTGCTGTGTCCTATATTCGCCGGCTGACATCAAAGATAGTATCAAGCGGTGAGTAGCGAGGGAATCACTTTTATATACTGGGGAATTAATTGTGTCTAGCCCTTTGTAGATCTTAGAAGGGTTCTGTATCATACCTTACAGCGAGTGCTATTTTTATGTGGGCTCAATGGGTTTAGTAGTTAGAACTGTTGTAGATGAGTAACGAAATGTGAAAATATGAAACAATTGTAAGAAAATATTTAAAGGGAAAAAGAGGACAACGCTTGCTGTCAGTGCTGATGTGGTTGGTCTATCTATCTATCTATCTATCTATCTATCTATCTATCTATCTATCTATCTATCTATCTATCTGTCTGTCTGTCTGTCTGTCTATCTGTCTGTCTCTCTCTCTCTGTCTCTATCTATCTATCTATCTATCTATCTATCTATCTATCTATCTATCTGTCTGTCTGTATGTCTGTCTGTCTGTCGGTCTGTCTGTCTATCTATCTATCTATCTATCTATCTATCTATCTATCTATCTATCTACCTGTCTGTCTGTCTGTCTGTCTCTCTCTCTCTCTCTCTCTCTCTATCTATCTATCTATCAATCTATCTATCTATCTATCTATCTATCTATCTATCTATCTGTCTGTCTGTCTGTCTGTCTGTCTGTCGGTCTGTCTGTCTATCTATCTATCTATCTATCTATCTATCTATCTATCTATCTATCTATCTATCTATCTATCTATCTATCTACCTGTCTGTCTGTCTGTCTGTCTGTCTGTCTCTCTCTCTCTCTCTCTCTCTCTCTCTCTCTATCTATCTATCTATCTATCTATCTATCTATCTATCATCGATCTATTTAGCTATCTATCTGCATACACACACACTCGCACACACAAGCACAAACACACACACACAAACACACGCACACACACACACACACATGCATGTATGTATGCGTGAATTCTTTTATTCTTTTACTTGTTTCAATCATTTGACTGCGGCCATGCCGGAGCACTACATGAAAGGGTTCTAGTCGAAGAAATTGGCTCTAGGACTTATTCTTTGTAAGCTTAATACTTATTCTATCGGTTTCTTTTGCCGAACCGTTAAGTTACGGGGACATAAGCTCACCAACATCGGTTGTCAAGCGATGGCGGGGTGGATGGGGAAGAAAAACAGACCCCACCATATATATATATATATATATATATATATATATATATATATATATATATATATATATATATATATATATATGCATTTATACGACGGGCTTCTTTCAGTTTCCGTCTACCAAATCCACTCTCAGGGCATTGGTCGGTCTGAGGCTATAGCAGAAAACACACAAGGTGCCATGCAGAGGTATTGAACCCGGAACTATGTGGCTGGGAAACAAGCTTCTTACCACACACCACGCCTGCGCCTGAATGTGTCTATATATATATATATATATATATATATATATATATATATATATATATATATATATATATATATATATATATATATACAAATAATAAATGAGTATATGCATATTTACGTACATGTATGTGCATACCTACATCTACATGTATATATAGATGCATATCTGTGTACAGGATGTTGCAAACAAAACGTAGACAAAAAAATAATAACCAGAGTACAGAAAACACACAGGCCACATAGAGAACATTTCCTTCATCAGCTGCCACCATTCTAACACTGGCGTTTCAACTTTATATTTTCTGACGCGACTCTATCTCCTTCTCTATCACTTTTTCCCCCTCTCGTTCTTCCTCTGTTACTACTACGTATCTCTCTTTACCCCTCTCGTTCTTCCCTCTGTTACTACTATATCTCTCTCTTTCCCCTCTCGTTCTTCCTTCTGTCACTACTATATTTCTCTCTTCCTCTCTTTCTCTCGTTGCTCACCTATTCTTCTACTTCCTCCCCTTGTTTCTCCCTCTACAACTCTCTCTCTTCCTTACCCCTCCCTGGTCACAAGCTTTCAGTCACTATTCCTTTTCTTCCTTGGCTATCGCCGAGCAAACACGCGAACTTACTTCGTCCCGCTTTCAGTTCGTGCCTCACAGCGTTCATATACACATAATTTTTCACGTCTGGCCGCATAGCTCTTTCCGTTTGTTTTCCTGTCTTGTTTTCTTTTCCGTTTGTTTTCCTGTCTTGTTTTCTTTTCCGTTTGTTTTCCTGTCTTGTTTTTTGTCCGCCACTACATTCCTCCATGGCACAGGTTTAATTTGTGTATACAAATTTAATTTGCGGTCCATGGGAAGAGCCGTTTTAACGATGCGTCCTGCCAAACTCTTCGAAACGCCGGTGTTAAAATGGGGGTAGCTGATGAAGGAAAATGTTCTCTATGTGGCTTGTGTGTTTTCTGTACTCTGGTTATTATTATTTTCTTGTCCACGTTTTGTTTGCAATGTCCTGTACCCAGATACGCACATATATATACAGGCAGACGTAGGTATGCACATACCTGTACGTATATATGCATATACTCATATATTATTTGTTTTATATATATATACATATATATATACATACATATATACACACACATATATATATATATACATATATATATGATACATATGTACATATAATTATATACACGCACATGTATACACATATATAATATATATACACGCATACATATATACACATATATACATGCGTATATAGATATGTATATTACATATATAGATTTAAATACATGTATATAAACTTATATGCATATGAACACATATATAGATACATACATATGAACTTATATATGTATGTGTGTGTGTGTGTGTGTGTGTGTGTGTGTGTGTGTGGCGGCACATGGCCTAGTAGTTAGAGCAGCGGACTCACGCTCGATGGATCGCGGGTTCGAATCTCAGACTGGGTGATATGTGTGTTTATCAGCGAAACACCTAAACTCCACGCTGCTCCAGCAGAAGGTAATGGCGAACTGCTGCTGACTCTTTCGCCACAAATTTCTCTCACTCTTTCCTTCTGCATCTAGCAGCTTACCTGTGACGGACTGGCGTCAATGAAACCGGGAAAGCGGCCCTAATGAGCCAGGTATGGCTCGAGAAAGATCAAACAACTTATATATATATATTTATATATATATATATATATGTGTGTGTGTGTGTGTGTGTGTGTGTGTGTATATAAATGCATATATACACATATATACCTACATACATATATACACATGTATATCTACATATCTATACCAACATATAACACACACATACATACAATTGTATAAACATATGTATGTATATATGAATCTCTCTCTCTCCCCATATATATATATATATATATATATATATATATATATATATATATATATATATATATGTATATGTATATTCACGCATATACGCACAGATACACACAGATACACACGCACATTTATAAGCGCCCGCACGCACACAAATGACATAGAAACACCTGAGTGAATAATTGAGGATAGGGAGTGACATGCATTTTCTAAAAGAATAAATCAAGGTGAAGACAGGTCAGAACGTAGCCGGCCAGTCATTTTTAATGTGGTCAGCGGAGGCAAACGGTGTTGAAAAGGGCATAATTTTGATGATGTCCAGAAAACCTTATCTACGCTCTAATAAAGTAAAAACGTTTTGAATGCACTTCCTCTATGTAGCAAATTGTTTTGGGCTACCACATAAACCTAATTATTAACCCATTAATTAATATGTAGTCACAGTATGCGTACAGTATGCATACATATATTTTATGTTTCTGTATGGAAAACCTCGGCAAAGTCCTCTTCGTTGACCGTTCGGCCAGAGGGAAACCAGCGGGTGTAGACGATGATTTTGCTGTTGAGAAAGGGGATCATCACGAATGAAAAACAGACGCTGAGCTCATACAATTTAAGCCATTAGCAGCCTGAAGCATTTCATAAGTTTCTTCAATGTTATTGTCCACTTTGTGGAGGCGCAATGGCCCAGTGGTTAGGGCAGCGGACTCGCGGTCATAGGATCGCGGTTTTGATTCCCAGACCGGGCGTTGTGAGTGTTTATTGAGCGAAAACACCTAAAGCTCCACGAGGCTCCGGCAGGGGATGGTGGCGAACCCTGCTGTACTCTTTCACCACAACTTTCTCTCACTCTTACTGTAATTCAAAGGGTCAGCCTTGTCACACTGTGTCATGCTGAATATCTCCGAGAACTACGTTAAGAGTACACGTGTCTGTGGAGTGCTCAGCCACTTGCACGTTAATTTCACGAGCAGGCTTTAACGAAAGACTTCTCTAATGTTTTTGTCCACTTCAACGAAAGAGTTTACGTAGTCTTTATGTCCCGATTGCGTCCTGCAAACTAATCTGCTATACAAGCAGGATTTCGTATGGTGTGTTCAACGTGCTGTTACAGCAGTCTCCTTCGATCCACTCACATGCCTATGGACAGCCCTGGGTCTATAGTAGAAGATACGTACCCTAGGTTCCACGCAGTAGGACTGGACTCGGAACCATGTGGCTGGGCGGCAAACTTCTTACCACACAGCCACGTCTATAACATATTCATACATATATCCATATTAATATATATATATATATATATATATATATATGTGTGTGTGTGTGTGTGTGTGTGTATGTGTGTGTGTGTGTGTGTGTGTGTATGCGTTTATATATACATCTGTACATATGTAGTTTATATGCACGCGAACATATACAGTCCATCGTTACCGTTCTCACAGTAATCCATCTTCACTGCAGATGTCTAATGAAGCGTTAATATCATGATGAAAGCATATTTTATATGTATATGTATATATAAATATATATATATATAGACATAAATATATATATATACACACACACACACATGTATATATATGTATACACACACATACACACACACACACATACGCACAAACATGCACACACGCACAGAACAAGGAAGCATTTAGTTTGAAACCTAGTTTCTGCTCCAGATCAACTGAACTCTGTCTGAGCCGTGTCGAGTGCACGATTATTTGTTGTCGCTGTTTTGAAAATACTTATATTCAAAATGCGTTTCACACTGAAATCCTTCTTACACCGATTAAACTTTGAGATAAACTTTAAATGTAAAAAAGTTATCACGTCTCGCTCGGACTTTACAGTGCAGGTGACATATCATCCATCATTTGCGTGTGAGTGCATGTGGGTGCGTGCGTGGTGTGTTTGTGCGTGCGTGTATGTGTGTATGTGTGTGTGTGTGTGTGTACACGTGTTTCTAACTCTTCCTTACTAACTTTTTTCATTTCTTTTTTTTTTTTTTTTTTTTTTTTGCATTGAGGTGGTAGTTGGGACTCTTTGCAATTCCGAGGAGCAATGAGACGTGGAAACGGGTATCACTGCATGGAGGGACGAAGAATAATAAGTAGGAAAAAAGAAATAGAGAAAGCACGTTTGAAAAAAAAAAAATAATAACAATGTAAAGCAAAAATTACACACACACACACACACATATATATATATTTGCACATTACACACACGCGCACGCACTCATACGAACACACACACACATTCATACATGCATATATACATATAAATATGTGATATATATGTATATATATATATATATATATATATATGTATATATGTATATATATATATATATATGTATATATATATATATATATATATATATATATATATATATATATATATATATATATATATATACATATATATCACATACATACATGCATAAACACAAACACACATACACACATGTATGAGATGAAAGAGAAAGTAAGTCAGATTTTGAGATAATATACCGACAAGAATATATCAAGTATGTCAGGGTTTGAATAATCACTGTGTTACGTTATTTATCCAATTTATTTTTTATTTTGATATCTAATGATTAAAAAGCGGCCAGCCGGCAGAATTGTTAGTACGCCGGACAAAAATGGTTAGCACTATTTCGTCCGTCTTTACGTTCAAATTCTGCCAAAGTTGACTTTGCAGTTTATCCTTTCGAGGTCGATAAAGTAAGTATCAGTTGAACACTTGGGGGTCGATGTAGTCGAGTAAACTCCTTTCCCAAAATTGCTGGCTTGAGCCAAAGGCTGAAACCAATCGCTAGTGATTATGCAGGAAGAGAGAGAGAGAGAGAGAGAGAGAGAGAGAGAGAGAGAGAGAGAGAGAGAGAGCAATGTAAATGGTAGGTAATTTCTATGAATACGGAAAGTGCAGCTCCGTTGCAAACTCCAATTAAAGTCATATATTTGAGTCGCAAATAAATAGACACAAGCATGGCTGTGTGGTAGGAAGTTTGCTTTTTTTAACCCAATGGTTCCGGGTTCAGTCGCACTGCCTGGCACATTGGGCCAACATTTTCGAATATATTTGGAAACTGAAACAAGCTAATATATATGTTGTGTGTATCTTCACCATAGGTTGACAACTAGTGTTTGTGTGTTTG
>NC_142938.1:58050934-58053434 GCF_046866305.1 Octopus bimaculoides | reverse complement strand
TGTCCCCCCAACATCGCTTGACATGCAATGCTGGTGTGTTTACGTCCCCGTAACTTAGCGGTTCGGCAAAATGAGACCGATAGAATAAGTACTAAGCTTACAAAGAATACGTCTTGGGTCGATTTGCTCGACTAAAAAAAGGTGGTGCTCAGGCATGGCCGCAGTCAAATTACTGAAAGAAGTAAAAGGATAAAGAGAATAAAAAGAATATATATATATATACGCAGGGTGACTGAAAAGTAACTCCTTATTTTGAAATAGTTATGAATTTTTTATTAATTATAATTCTTACAAAAATATGAGAGGAAAGCTTTGAGTATGGAATTTTATTTAAAGTTCGACATGGGCTCCAGATGTCCCCATCATCGTCTTGAGTCACCCAGTAACTGCGTCCACCGATTTCACCAGAAACTTTTGTGCTATTGAGGAAGACATAACTTCTCGTATTCACCCTTCAAGTTCTTTCAAAGTTTTTGGTTTGGTACAGCAGACTTGTTTCTTTAACCAATCCCAAAGAAAGAAGTTAGAGGGTGTTAACTCGGGACTCCCGGCTGGCCACAAATGTGGGTAAAACGACCCATCTATTTCCTGGTGAAGTGGGCATTCAGCCATTCACGAACGATAAAAGCAATCTAATTACAGATTAAATTCTCATACTACAAAAAGCAAACACAAAAAAATGAAAGAAATTATTATTAAGGGATAATTTATAAATATTATAAAATAGGGAGTTACTTTTCAATCACCATATATATATATATATATATATATATATATATATATATATATATATATATATATATATATGTAAATATATAAAAATAAAAAGATAAAGAGAGCAATGGTAAGGTTGGAGAAGTATTTTATGGATAGAGTCTTACAGCTGTTTCTGGGAAGATCCAGTACTTCCCTTCATCGGAGACAGAAAAAATAAAATAATCTATTATTATATCCATAAGCGGATATTTTTAGTATGAAGTGGTAAAGAGTGTGATGCGCTGAAAAAAGAGAGAACAGTACTTGAAGTGTAGTTTCATTCCAGTAGTAAATATCCGTGTAGAAATCCGTGTAAAGTAATCCTTGTGGGGATAATCCGGAAATAGATGTTGGAATACAGCAATCGGTATACAGCACTTACTCGGTATTACCTGTATCCTCTTGGGTTTGGTTAAATCCAGTACCCTCCTCAACCTTATATATATATATATATATATATATATATATATATATATATATATATATAAATCTACAAGTTTTTTTCTCTGTTTATTACCCCGTGTTCTTTTTCTGTTAAAAAGCGTAGGGTCGAAACGTAAAAGACTTTCTCACCTTCCTGACCCTCAGACTGATACACCTGCTTGTTGCTTATACACCTGCCTTCGTCTTTTGTTTTTCTGTAAATTTCAACTACTATATATATATATATATATATATATATATATATATATATATATATATATATATATATATTGAAAGAAAGGACAACAAAAGAAAGAAAGAGACCTCGATATTATGTAAATAGAGTGATTTATCTGTAAAAAATATGAGACACTTATTCGGTAGCCATGATAAAACTTCGAATTTTGGATGCCGGGGTGGGAACCTACGCCGCAATTTCTTTAGTTATCTGGCCATTGAAAATTACTGTGAAAAAAAAATATATATATACGACGACTTGTTTCAGTCTCTGTCTACTAAATCCACGCACAAGGCTTTGGTCGACCTGAGAATATAGTGGAAGATATTTGCTCATAGTTCCACGCAGTGGGACTGAATCCGGAACCATGTGGTTACGAAGCAAACTTTTTACCACACAACAGCACCAAATTTTTAAAAGCGATACCTACAATAAAAGCTTTGCCCTAATTCTGTTCCTGGTAAAAAAAAAAGAACGTGGTCAAGATATGCCACGAAACTCTGTGCCGATTTGCCTGAAGGATCCATCAAAGAGAGGTCCAAACGGAAATGATGTACATTATTTACATTATTTACATTTGACAGATATTTGTCCTCATCTTGTTTGTTGTTAACACAATGTTTCGGCTGATATACCATCCAGCCTTCATCAGGTGTCTTGGGGAAATTTCGAACCTGGGTTCTCATTCCTAAAATATATTTCGATGTTGTTGTTGTTGTTATTATTATTATTATTATTATTCAGGTCACTGCCTGCAATCGAACGCGGAATCTTGGAGTTAGTAGCTCGCGCTCTTAACCACTACGCCATATATCCGTGGGCATGTGGGAAATGATGTACTTCAGTTTTTTCGAAAACGGAGAGTTAAACTTTGGGACTGTAATAATAAAAACATAACGGAACTTAAAGCAATAAAAAAAAAAGAAAATTAAAATATTTAAATTTAAATAAATAAACAACTCTAAACAAAAGTGTATTTTAGATAATGTTTCTGGAAAAAAAAATTTTTGAGCATAAGTTTGCATAATGCGTTGAAGCAAGTGCTGAAGGTTATTAGGTTCCGGTATCAAACCCAGGTGGCTG
>NC_142938.1:58035934-58045934 GCF_046866305.1 Octopus bimaculoides | reverse complement strand
CTTGGAGTATAGATGTTCTGAGTTCAAATGTAACCGAGGCCAACTTTGCCTTTCTTTCTTTTAGGGTCAATAAAATGAAACGCGAACCAATTACAGGAGTTGATCTTAACGACTAACCTTCTTACTCAAATTTCTGGTTTTGAACCAATGTCACAAGCACTATCATTGTCATGGTGAATGTCGTAAACTTACTAAGACCTAAGTCTATCATGAGCTTTAGGACTCGTAAGGCCGGGGATCAATCTGGTTTCCATAGCAAATGAGTGACTGAGAGTACAGAACTCACCACTGGATGGGACGCCAATCCGTCCCCGGTTTAACTTCTCATTTACTGCTGGAACTCATTTACAGCTCAATGGACTGGAGCAATATGAAGTGAAGTGTTTTGTTGAGGAACGCAAAGTACTGCTCGTTCCAGAAAAGGCGATTATAGAATCATGAGCCCAACGCTCAAACCACTTGGCCACGCGCCTTCAGAACCAGTGACTAAAGCCTCCGAGTCAACACAGTCTCCTAGTTTCGATCCCCTCTTACCGCAGTTCCATTTTCATTTACGGCGTTAATATACCCGAGAAAGGCATTTACGTCAAAGCATCTCATTTCAACTTCCTAGTAAATATAAGACGATACTCGTATAGAAACGTAAAATGGTATTTGTTATCTTGTAGCCTACAATTAAAACAGTACCATTCATTATTACGTTCCTCCTACTGGCATCAACCACACACAGCCACATCTACGTACGCACATATTGAAATATACATGTATACACACATACACGCACACGCACACGCACACGCACATTTTCCTCTATACATACTTATATATAAACACACGCACATCTACACACACGCATGTTCACAAAGCCGTGTCTGCAGACAAACATCTACGCAAAGATACACACACATACCAACGTACAAAGATGTTTCGTTCTTTTATATTGCTATAACAATGAGGGTTTAGGCTTCTTTTTCACCTCGAGGCTCATAGAATACTTTATGCTTTATTTCGTGAACGAATCTATGTTTTATCTCCCATTACTCACGTGTCGTTTGAACCACGGGGAAATAAGATGTAAACGATGACTAAGTTGAAGTTAAGACTTACATTTATACAACATTTAGGACATTAAAAGCAAAACTAATCCAAAACAAGAAGAGGAAAAAGAAGACGAATAATAATAATAATAATAATAATAATAAGAAGAAGAAGAAGAAGAAGAAAAAAAGAAGAACAACAACAACAAATATATTCTTTTTAAGAATTTTGTTTGTTTTTTCCATTTCCTGAATTCCATTGTTTTTATTGCATTTGATTTTTGCTCAGAATTTAATCTAAGAAAATAACTGAGACTCTCCATAAAGCGAAACAAGAATATCTTAAGATGTAGAATAACTGCAACAAAGTTAAAAACGACGACAGAATTTGGCTGGAATCAATATATATATATATATATATATATATATATATATATATATATATATATATATATATATATATATATATATATATATATATATATATATATATAGATATATGTATGTATATAAAAAGAATTAACTGAAAAAATAAATGAATAATTGAAAGAGGTAAATCTTACTATGAAATGAAAGGAAAAAAAATCTGAAAGAAATAAATAAAAAGAGAAAAATATAAAAAGAAAAGTGTGAAGTGTATTTGATTGGTTGAGATGCGGGGGTGTTTTAACGGAAATACTATTTTGCCTTTCAAACTGGTAAACTATATATGGCTTTTATTGATGCTGTGTTCTTCAAAGTGCAGCAGGATTTATTTACTTTTTAGATACAATGAAATAATTTAATTTGCGAAAATGTGTGGTCGAAAGGAAAGTAAGTAAATAAGACATAAATATTCGGGACAAATAAATACATAGATAAATGGATAAGTTTATGTAATATCTATCTATCTATCTATCTATCTATCTATCTATCTATCTATCTATCTATCTATCTATCTATCTATCTATCTATCTACTAACCTCTCTCTATCTCTCTATCAATCTATTTATCTATCTACCTATTTTTATGTGTGTATGTATGTGAGCGTGTTTGTGTGTGTGTGCGCGCGCATAGGTAGATTGATTGATGTAAGTGTAGATAAATTGTAAGATACACAAAACGAAAATTGCTATGTATGTATGTATGTATGTATATATATATATATATATATATATATATATATATATATATATATATATATATACATGTATATAATAATATTAGGGATAAAATCCAAATTTACAGGTAAAAAAAACTATATATTTATACATGTATATATATATTTGTATATATAGATATGTGTGTGTGTGTGTGTGCGTGTGTAAATATATATGGGAGATTGTAGTGAAGTTTTGGCTTGGAGAGGACACCATTGTGCAGTGCCAAAGGTCCCAAGCACCTGTGTAGAATAAGAACTAGGTACAACAGTAGCTTACATTTCAAGCGCCCACAGCACTTTAATATATTACCGAGAAACTTAAGGGTTCGACATGAAGTGGTGAGGGAATAGATGTTTTAAAGAGGCATCTTGAACTTGTGCTGCCCAAGATCACAGATGAACCTACATTACACAAGAAACTTCAGTGAGAGCAGCAATATCAAACTCCTTCATTCATGAAAAACTAGCCACGTACGAATGACCATTGAAAAAGCTGATAAAAAGAACGATGCCCAAGCGTGGTCACAAGATTTGAACTGGATCGCATAAAGTATAAAAGATGTATCTACAGAGAGAGAGAGAGAGAGAGAGAGAGAGAGAGAGAGAGAGAGAGAGAGAGAGAGAGAGAGAGAAGGAACACGAACATGCGCACGCACACACACACGTGTGAGGGCGCATGGCTTAGTGGTTATAGTGTTGCACTCACGGTCGCTAGGAGGGGATTTCACTTCCTAGACCGGGTAGTGCGTTGTGTTTTTGAGCAAAACACTTCATCTCAGAATGTCCTCGATCACTTCGACACCTGACACCTGTTCAGGTAACATCGATTTGATCGAGAGAGTGAGATAATGTGCGCCACGAACATTCGATCACACTAAACAAATCATTTATGTGCAGGGCGTTCGGTAAAAGCTGAACACACATTCGTCCTCTTGGATGGAAAAGTCCATCATATATATATATATATATATATATATATATATATATATATATGTACAAATATATTCTTTTCTTTTATTCTTTTATTTGTTTTAGTCATTTGACTGCGGCTATGCTGGAGCACCGCCTTTAGTCGAATAAATTGACCCTCAAGACTTATTCTTTGTAACCCTCGGTCACTTTTGCCAAACCGCTAGATTACGGGGACGTAAATACACTAACATCGGTTGTCGAGCGATGGTGTGGGGAACAAACAGACATACAAACGTATATACACACGGGCTTTTTTCGGTTTCCGTCTACCAAATCCACTCACAAGGCTTTCGTCGGTCCGAGGCTATAGTAGAAGACACTTGTCTAAGGTGCCACGCTGTGGGACTGAACCCGAAACCATGTAGCTGGTAAGCAAACTACTTACCACACAGCCACTCCTGCGCCAATGCATTTCTTGTATATTTTACTTCAGTCATTAGACTGCGACTATACTGGGGCACCACCTTGAAGAAAGTTTTGTCGAATAAATTGAAACCGGCACTTATATTTTTTAAAGCATGGTACTTATTCTATTGAACTCTTTTGCTTAAACGATAAGTTAGAGGAAGGTAAACACACTAACACCGGTTATCAAACGTTAATGAGGACAAACAGAGACAGCGACCCCCCCCCCTACACACACACATAACGACGGGCTTTTTTCTTTTTACCACATACACTTATAAAGTTTTGGTCGGCTCGAGGCTATAGTAGAAGACATTTACCCAAGGTGAATTCGGAACCACGTGGTTCGGAAGCAAGCTTCTTACCCCTCAGCCACGCCCACGCCTATGCTTATATATATATATATATATATATATATATATATATATATATATATATATATATATATATATATATATGTATATATATATATGTATATATATGTATATACATATATATATGTATATATACATATATAGACATAATACATACACACACACACACACACACACACACATATATATATATATACATATACGTACATACATACTTATACATATGTGTGTGTGTGTGTGTGTGTGTGTAGGAACTAGTGCATAAGTAAGTGAGGGAAAGTGAAGTCAGAAAGTGAATAACTTTGTGTATCTCTGTCTGTGTGAATGTGAATGAGATCTGGTGGGCCGGTGTGACCATAAAAATTTAACTATGGAATATTGGTGAAAGAAAACCATTGACATCGTCTATAAAATCGTGAACCATGTTATACCTTAATAATTGCTCGGCCATGCGCGTGCATACGCACACACACACACACGCATACAACTCAAACATATACACACACAAGCACATGTGCGCACAAACGCACAAACGCACACACACACACCTATGTAGGTACACACGCATATGTACGTAAGAGTATTAACATACTTTTATACCTACGTATGAAGTTATGATATGTTACTCAGTCACTCAACTATAAGACCAGTGTATCTTATGGCAGAAACAGCTGGAAGGTAATGAAGCTCAGAACATAGTCGTTTATTCCTTCGTCATCTCATGTTCTTATATATATATATATATATATATATATATATATATATATATATATATATATATATATATAGTATCTCAAGTCATTAAAATAATTTAATCAGGGTAAGGTGAACTTGAAGTCTTACAGCTGTTTGTGGGATATCCCAAGTGACAGGCTAGCATGTATACTGGGTATACATGCATGTATACAGTATACATGCTAGCCTATAATTTGGCATATCCCAGAATCAGTTGTAAGACTTCAGATTCACCTTACCCTAATTAAATTATTCTAAATGACTTGAGATACTCGACCTGCCTTGGTTTTCGTTGTCCTTTTCCACCTAATATAATATATACCTGCGAACACGGAATACTAATGCGGAACCCAACCTAGCTCCAGCCTCAGCTGCAATTTTGGAACCTAACGAATGACCAATTAAAGCACATACACAGCGTACCTATTCGTTTAAATCACCAGTGAACTAAACCCTTCATATGCTACACACGCACGCACACACACACACGCACACACACACACGTACACACACAATATTTTATATGAATGTGCATTTATGTATGCATTTATATGTGCATTTATATATGCATATATACATATACACACGTGTGTAAGTTTATCTATCTAGATACGTATGTATAAGCATACATGTATAAAAAATATGACCATAGCCTCTGGCTGGAACATATACAAAGTGAAAGACAAAAGTTATATATATATATATATATATATATATATATATATATATATATATATATATATATATATATATTAGAAGGTTTGGAGGTGATGTACATGTATTATATATTGGAAAAAATAAGGTACTTAGAGATCTGGAGAAATTTGGAGCTTCTACTAGAATAGATGCAAGCGCTGATATATGATTTATAAAAACATGTGACATATTAATAAAAATCTGTAAATGTACAACCATCCATATCTCTGAGTACCTCATTTTTTCTAATATATATGTATATTTATATATATATATATATATATATATATATATATATATATATATATATATATATATATATATATATATACATATATATATATATATATATATATATATATATATATATATATAGTGTAGTATATTGCCACTTAAGTGTGGCTGACCCCTAGGGGTGGATTTCAGGGTTATTTCCCTTCGTCGGCGTTCGACAGCCACTGACCTTGGTGAGAGAGACAAAAACCTGGCAATCTTATATCTACTTTTCCAGTGAAATTCTTCACTGATATGGAAAAGGTGAAAACAAGCAATGTTAATTCTCTAAATGAAGTATTAACAGTAACTGCACGATAAAGTGTAGTATATTGCCACTTAAGTGGCTGTCGAACGCCGACGAAGGGAAATAACCCTGAAATCCGGATCCGTTCGTGCTACAGATCATGGTGAGAGGGATAACTTCCCTTGGCAAACAGGACACAGTCGTGTGTCGATAAGCCAGCTGGAGGAGATGTCCTCCTGGGGCTAAAAGCAACAGTAACATCCACCCCTAGGGTTCAGCCACACTTAAGTGGCAATATACTACACTTTATCGTGCAGTTACTGTTAATACTTCATTTAGAGAATTAACATTGCTTATATATATATATTTATAGTTTTAGTTGAAGTTGGTACAGAAAGAATTTAATACCAAACTGAAGGATTACTCCATACTTTGTAGTAGGGTGTATATGAATTTTTGTGGGGAAAATTTCAATAGTGATTTCCGAGTTTCGGCTTCCTCGACGACGGTCAGTCTCCCCCTTCCCCGCGTTCGAAGTCAGATTCAACATTTTTTCAAGTCAAAATTGCTATACGTACATACATACATACGTACATACATACATACATACATACATACATACATACATATATATATATATATATATATATATATATATATATATATATATATATATATATATATATATATAAATTTCAGCATCTAATTTACCGGTTAGAGAACATTGTTATTTGTACATGCTCTTTTTCGGGTGAGCATCCCGTGTCTAGTTTAGGAAATTGTGTTTTGTAAGCGACAGACTACGCTGAGGAGATTGCAGATGTTTACATTCGTAAATATTAGCAGGCGAAACCATTGGTACGTACGTAATCGTTTTTTATATTATATTTTCATTTGCCTTGCTCATTTTTACATTCTGGCGTTTTGCTGAAATTTTTTTTTTCCTTGAAAACACTCTTCGTGGTAATGGAGATTTGACGTCTATATTTAGCATATTAGAAGTCCACTTTGGTGGTCATTCCTATTAATTTTGTGTGTGTGTGTATATATATATATATATATATATATATATATATATGCGTAGGAGTGACTGCGTGGTAAGTAGCTTGCTTACGAACCACATGGTTCCGGGTTCAGTCCCACTGCGTGGCACCTTGGGCAGGTGTCTTCTACTATAGCCTCATGCCGAATAAGGCCTTGTGAGTGGATTTGGTAGACAGAAACTGAAAGAAGCCCGTTGTATATACATACATACATACATACATATATATATATATATATATATATATATATATATATATATATATATATATATGTATGTATATGCGTGTGTGTGTAAATATGTATATATATATGTATATATATATACATATATACATACATATGTATATATGTATATCTATATATCTATATATCTATATATCTATATATCTATATATATATACATATATACATATGTATACACACACGCACACGCGGGCACGCACACACGCACACACATATATATACGCATATTCACGCTCACATTCACATATTAGCAGCGAAACAGGTGAATTGTACGCGCACAATCAACCATTACTTGCCAGACACACAGACACTCAGACACACACACACACACACACATACACACACACACACACACACACACACACACGCACGCACGCACGCACACATTGTTGGCTTCAACAAACCCTCGTCCCGCTCATTCATACAACCGATGCTTTACAGATTAATTGGCAAACGACAATACAATACCCCACCCCCCAAAAAGCAATAAATCAACGAGTCCTAGCGCAACAACAACAACAACAACAACAACAACAACAACAACAACAACAACAACAGTTGCAATAGCAACAAGAACGTCATCGGTATTGACAACAATGACTAAATCTTGTTGAAAATATGTTTATTTGCTTCAGAAAAAAAAATGTCTTCTTGGCCGAATGACCCCGTTTGTGTCCCGAGATTCGAGTTTGAGATTTCTACTTTAACCTCCTCTACCTTTCTCCCTTCGCTCTCTTCCCCTTCCCTCTCTTTCTCTGTCTCATTCTCTCTTTCTATCTATTTCTAAAGATCTCTCCCCACCTATTTCTCGCGCTTCTCTCTCTCTCTCCTCTCTCTCACTCTCTCTCATTCTCTCTCTCCATCTTTGTCTATTTAAAAGCCTCTCACACCCTCGTTTCTCTTTCCCTTTCTTGATCCTCTCTCTCTCTCTTTTATCTACTCAAATGTCTCTCTCGACCTCTTCCTATCTCTCTTTCTCTATAACCTCTATCTCTCGCCTCTCTCCTGTCCTCTCCTTCCGTCTATTCAAAGATTTCTCTCCCTCACTCTTTCTATCTCTCCTCTCCCTTTTCTGTTTATTCAAAGGTCTCCCTCACCCTCTTTCTCTCTTTCTCTCTCTCTCTCTGTTTCACTCTTCCGTCTAGTTAAATACTTCTCTTCCCCTCTTTCTCTCCTCTTATTCTCTCTCTTTCTCTCACCTCTCTCTCTTCTTCTATTTCTGTCTATTCAAATGGTTCTCTCACCCACTTTCCCTCTCTCTTTCTTTTAACTTAAATGTATTTTCCTTGCCCTCTTTCTTTCCCACTTTCTCTCTCACTTCTCTTCTCTCTCACCCTTTTCTCTCTCTTTCTCTCTACCTCCCTCCACACTCTCTCCCCCTCTCTCTCCTACTCTTTCTCATTACCTCTGTTTTTGATCTCTCCTCTCTTTCTCTCTGTCTCTCCTTCTTCATATCCCACCACCCTGCTTGCCGTAGTTCATTTCTCACGCAGCACTGAATATTTAGATTTCGAGCCGTATATTCAAATCAGACTCCTATCTGAAACACCCAATCACACTGCAGCTCACGGCGCATGCGCACGCACGCACGCACACACACACACATACACAAACATACGCGACCACTATGTGTATATATATATATATATATATATATATATATATATATACATACTATATATATATATATATATATATATATATATACATACTTATACTTTGTACGGTGGTGAGCTGGCAGAAACGTTAGCCAAGCCGGGCGAAATGCTTAGCGGTGTTTCGTCTGCCGCTACATTCTGAGTTCAAATTCCGCCGTGGTCGACTTTGCCTTTCATCCTTTCGGGGTCGATTAAATAAGTACCTGTTACACACTGGGGTCGATATAATCGACTTAATCCGTTTGTCTGTCCTTGTTTGTCCCCTCTGTGTGTAGCCCCTTGTGGGCAGTAATGAAGTAAGAATCGTTACGGCGGAGGACAAAACACAAAATGACATTTCTTCCGACTTTACATACTGAGTTCAAATTGCGCTGAGGTCGACTTAGCCTTTCATCCTATAGATGCAGGCGTAGCTGTATAGTGACAAGCTTGCTTCAAAACCTTCGGGTTCAGAGTTCAGTCCCATAGCGTGACACCTCGGGCAAGTGTCTTCTACTATAACCTTGGGCCAACCAAAGTCTTGTGAGTGCATTTGGTAGGAGGAAGCTGAAAGAAGCTTGTTGTACGTATGTGTGTACGTGGATGTATGTGTGTGTGTTTGTGTTTGTAAGTATGTATGTGTGTTTACCCCCACCCACAATCACCACTACTACCGCTTGACAATTGTTGTTGCTGTTTACGCCCGTAAAATAGACCGATAAAATAAGTCCCAGGCTTAAAACAGTCGATCCCAAGCCCGACAAAAATTCTTCAAGTAAAAAAGATAAAAGATGAAAGATACTCGTTTCAGTCATTAGACTGCGGCCATGCTGGGGCTCCAGCCTGAAGAATTTTTAATTGAATGAGTCGACACCAGCACTTATCCTTTGTTAAGCCTGGTATTTATTCTATCAGTCTCTCTTTGCTGAACTGTTAAATTATGGAGAGATAAACACATCAACACCAATTATCAAGACACAAAGACACACATATATATATGTATATATACATTTTTTGTATATATATATGTATATATATATTTTTTCTCTCCTTTTTTTTCTTTCTTTGTTTCTCTCCTTGTTTCTTTCTGTGTTCCTTCCTGTGGAAGAGCGTAGGCTCGAAACGTTAAAGACTTTTTCAATTCCCGAGCGTTATACTAATACATCTGTTTGTTGTCTACACCACCTGTCTTCGTC
>NC_142938.1:58010934-58028434 GCF_046866305.1 Octopus bimaculoides | reverse complement strand
CTGATAAAGGAGAAAATAAATAAAATATTGCCTGATGCTGCGAATAGCTGCACAGCCGAACAAAAATCCGGTATACACAATTGAGGCAGTCGCTGTAGGGACAAATTTTCCTCTCCTTCTGGTATTTACTGTTTTAAACACAGCACGTCGATAAGATATGTACAAATTTTGCCGTAACCAACCGGTCGACTTTTTGCACATTAAATATGATACATAGATGTCTTTGTTAATCTGATACAGCCTCACTTGCGTATATCGGACATTCATTCATAACGATTTTTCAGCGCGTACGTTGAAAGCTATGCCTCACTCATGAAGTCCGAAAATAGCCAAAACATATCCGATGTCTCTCGTTCATTTCGGAAAAATGTAAAAAAAAAAAAAAAACACAAAAAAAAATTAACATACGTCATTGACTAATATTGGCTTTGCTCAAAATTCTTATTGCTGTTTTAATTCTGAATGTATCAAATAGATTGATAGTGGAATAGTTATCTATGTATCATAACGTATATATGTCGCTGATAGGCCTGGTGCTGTAGTTTTTGTCAGAGAAAATATTTTGTCTGGGAGAAAATCTTATCATAGCGAAGCTCTTGAATTGAAACGAACACCGTCCTAGCAGTGACCACCAGAATACCAGAATTGTTCAATCATCCTTTCACCGAGATATATGACTATCGAGTACACGTATATGTATTGCGCTTTTAACAAAACAACTAACAGCAACTATTTACATTCGGGTTCAATTTCATTACGCGGCACGTTAAGCAACTTTTATTGCCATAGACTCGGGTTGACCAAAGTTTTGTGAACGGAATTTGGTTGGCGGAAATTTTGTCAAAGCACGTCGGAAGAACCGTTCCTGTTCTCAACTAGTTTATTCCCCACCTCATCATCGCCCGCTTAAACGTTACCAACATCTGGTCCATGGGTGGCTGTAATGGAACCCAGTTCATTGGAAACACTTCAGCCAGGTTTCTTCTATTCTTCCAAAATTCTCAGAGCCCTTTCTCTGATTAATTTCATGGGAGAAGATTTTATGTGGATATTTTAGAACAAATCCTGATGGTATCAGTGATGTCTTTTACATTGATATGGTACAAGGGACACTTTGTAATCACAGCGTCGATGTTTAGAGTCACCCTTACCAATTTTGTTGGACAGGTATTTAGTATTCATCTTTTGTTCATGGATAACAAAGGCATAGCCTTCTAGGTGAGATGTGATATCATCACTCCAAATTCAGGAGAGACTATCATTCCTAGTAATACGGCTGGTATTTTCTAGCTTGCGGGATATACACTGATGCATAACTTTCTACTGATTTGATGAGTATTTCTCTTTCAAATCTTTGTATAGATAGGTCAGTCCTGCTTTGTTCAAATAGAGCAGCTGTACACTCGGAGTACTCGTTCAAATATTATTCACCTAATCTGATGATGACATTACCTTCACTGTTAAGTACACACGTAATATACTCATGTCCATTTCTTTGTCTGTCTGTCTGTCTGTCTGTCTGTGTATCTGTCTGTCTGTCTGTCTGTCTGCCTGTCTGTCTACATGTATGTAAGTAGATACGTACGTATGTATGTATGTACGAATGGATGGATTGATGGATGGATGGGAGCTTGTATGTATTTTTTTCAGACTTGCAAAAGGAGTCGTGCCTATGGTGAGATGTGAACTGGTGTTATTCAACAGATTTTTCGATTTGGGCAGCATAGTTTAACTCCAGACCATTCTAGAACACATTCTCTACCATCAACACACACTCACCCACCACCAACAGCACCACCACCATCACCTACTCACCAAGTACCATTTATCAACCCACATACACATTCCTGAGGTTCGAGATTGAGATTGGTCATTAACAAAAGACACGTCACATTTTATCACAGAATTAACAGTTGGTGGTTGTAAATGAAGGGGTTTTTAGCAAATATTTCAAGTGGAGAAATGTGTTTAGGACAGAGGCTAAAGTTTACAGTCATCTGATAAGGTGGAGGACAAGTGGAGGCGCAAAAGATGATGGTCCCGCTGTGTGTAGGGTGAGATAGTGAGTAATATATATATATATATATATATATATATATATATATATATATATATATATATATATATATATATATATATATATATATATATATATATATATACAGATAGATAGATAGATAGATAGAGAGAGAGAGAAAGCGAGAAAGGGGAAGAGTATGTGATCTGCCGTGAGAAACATAAACATTCAGAGGGGAAAAAGTAGGCGATATCTCTTTGTAAATGTTTGTTTTTTGTCATTTCGATATTATTGCATGTTTAATAAAATGGTAATTTATTACGGGCAGATCTAATTTATGAATCACACCCTGTTATAATTCACAACCGAGAAAATTGAGACATTCGTACAAACACACGCACACATACACACACACAACCACAGGTACAAACATACTTGTGTAGGCATATACTTATGTATTTAAGTGTGAGTATGTGTGTTTGTATAGATATGTACGTGCAATAAGACAGAGATAAATTATATGATTCTGTATATCTCTTCCCACGGTTGCTTTTATCAATATTGTCTCCTATCATTTCTCGCTTTCTCCCCCCCTCTCTCTCTCTCTCTCTCTCACTATATATATATATATATATATATATATATATATATATATATATATAGCAATGTTAACATCCACCCCTTGCCAGGTTTTTGTCTCTCTCACCAAGGTCATCAGCTGTCGGACGCCGACGAAGGGAAATAACCCTGAAATCCGGATACGTTCGTGCTGCAGATCGAGGTGAGAGGGATAACTTCCCTTGGCAAACAGGACACAGTCGTGTGTCGATAAGCCAGCTGGAGGAGATGTCCTCCTGGGGCTAAAAGCAACAGTAACATCCACCCCTAGGGGTCAGCCACACTTAAGTGGCAATATACTACACTATATATATATACATATATATATATATATATATATATATATATATATATATATATATATATATTTATATTAAATTAGAATTTGGCGCAAGGCTTGCAATTTCGGGTGTGGGTGGTAAGTCGATTACCTCGACCCCAGTACGTAACTAGTACTTAATTTATCGACTCCGAAAGGATGAAAGGCAAAATCGATCTCGGCGGAATTTGAACACAGAACGTAGCGGCAGATGAAATACCGCTAAGCACCCGACGTACTAACGTTTCTGCCAGCTCGCCTCCGTAATATAAATATATATTGATATACAAAGCAATGGATACTGGGAACATGCCCCTATCATCCCTTACACCACTGTAACTTTTTCTTTATTCATAAATTCTTTTATTATTTTTCATGAATTAAACATAGGAAATTACGATACCCAAGCAAAATATGCAATTTTTTTTTTTTTGTTTCTAGTTCATAAAATTTCTTGGGATATACTAGACCGAAATAATCATTCAAGGTTCTTTTACTTTCTTAGTTTCACTTTCTTACAATGTGAGTACCACTTAGAAGATTAAAATTATACTCTCTCACTCATTTGCGCTCTCAGTCACTCATTCACTACTCAGTCCAGAGATAGTTAATTTTTTATCTTTAAGTCGTTTCAGTCATTAGACTGCGGCTATGCTGGGGCACCACCTTGAAGAATTTGTAAACGAATGAATCGACTCCACTACTTATTTTTATTTTTTTTTAACCTGGTACTTATTTTATTGGTGTTTTTTGCTGAACGGCTAAGCTACGTAGAAGCAAACACACCAACACCGGTTCTCAGGTCGTAATGGGAAACAAACCCGAACACAAAGACACACACAGACAGACATACATACACACACACAAACACACACACACATAAATATATACACGATGGGCTCCTTTCAGTTTCCGTTCACCAAATCTACCCACAAAACTTTGGTCGACTTATGGATATAGTAAAAGACAGTCGTCCGCAGTGCCACGCAGTGAGACTGAACCCAGAACCATATGGTTGGGAAGTAAGCTTTTACCACACAGCCATTTATTATCGGTTGTTTTACAGTCAAATGATTTATGATGGTTCTAAATCATAACCGAATGAATTGAAATGCCGAACGATATTACAAGCGTAATGTGTTGTTAAGAAGCTCAGTTTGGTATCACGTGGTTTCGTGTCTAGTTGAGAAAATTCGCAATTTACCTTGACCTAAGTGGTGACTTGAAGTAAACCTTAAAGCAAACTTTCGTGTATTATCAATTTATATAAGTGACAAAATATATCATACTTCACCACATTGTAATAACTATACACTTCACAAAAGCACAGCATAGATCTAAGTCGTTTCAGAATGAAAGCTACCATACCACATCAGAGTAACAAGCAATTTAAACGTTCACGTTGCACCTAAACACACCACACAATCCCCGAAAGCTTGTTAATAGCGAAAATTACAACATCGCAACGCACTACACCAAATCAGATTGCACGACAAAACCCTACAGCAACACCACGATACCGCACCATATTAAAATGGTACTCACTCGAGTCAGAGAAATATCTTGCTGAACAACTCTGCAATATCTTTTATTCTTTTACTTATTTCAGTCATTTGACTTTCGGCCATGCTGGAGCACCGCCTTCAGTCGAACAAATTGACCCCAGGACTTATTCTTTGTAAGCCTAGTACTTATTCTATCAGTCTCTTTTGTCGAACTTTACGGGGAAACGTTACCCTAAATCACGGGGACATAAACACACCAAGATCGGTTGTCAAGCGATGGTGGAGGGACAAACAAACACACATACATATTGGGTTGGTGCATAATTATTGCGGCTTTTTTTCAACACTTTTTATTTAACAAAAACAATAATAATATTTAACAAAAACATCTTTAAATAATGATCTGACCGTCTTCCAAGCAAATGGGAAGCAGTAATTGAAGTAGATGGTGAATATGCTCCGGAATAATCATTTAAAGATGTTTTTGTTACATGTTGTTATTGTTTTGTTTTTTAATAAAATTTGTTTAAAAAAAAAAGCCGCAATAATTATTCACCAATCCAATATATATATATATATATATATATATATAGGACGGGCTTCTTTCAGTTTCCGTCTACCAAAAGTAGAAGACACTTACCCAATGTGTCACACATTGAGACTGAACCCGGAACCATGTCGTTGAGAAGTAAACTTCTTACCACACAGTTACGCCACTGAGCAACTTGCACACATGATTTGTTTATAGAGATCAAATACTTGTGCTGTACTGTAATATCCTTCATCAAATCGACGTTGCCTGCTCAGGTGCACGGCGTGCCACACCTCAGGAGTCTAAATAATCGCAGAACAACGTGAGATGAAGTGATTTGCTCAAGAACACAACGCACCACTCGGTCCGGGAATCGAAACCTCGATTTTGCTATTGCTAGTGCAACACTCTAACCACTAATCCACGCGTCACATTATAGCACTGCATTTAGTCACAACATATTATCATTTCACACCCCTTAACACCAAACCTGTAGTCCAATGCATCACTCCAGCTCAATACAACAACGCGCCGTGCTCACTATCAGAATCAAAGCTACAATACAACACATCAAGGCACCTCACCAAAAAGCCATAGCCTATTCAATCAGTGGCGTAGCTACAGTGTGTGCCACCCGTGGAGTCCCGTCAGTTTGCCGAACCTGGGTTCCTACTAAAGCTACATATTGCAGAGTGACTATATCGACTGTTGCATTTTACGGTGAGTAGTGTCCGTGGTCCGACATTAAAACCACTATTATTTGATTTCAATACAGCCTATATAGGCTTATAGCCTACAGCAGACCAAAACTGGTGTCGCTCCCATAAAAGTGCCGTCGGTGACGGACCCCGCTCCATCCAGCTACGTTAGTGTATTCAACCATACTATATAAGCACATCATATCCTATGACCTCTCACTAACACACCAACATCACACATCACTACTACAACTACAACACATCTTAACAACGTCATAGCGCTCAACTACACAATACTACAATTACAACACCACCATTACATTACACCACAACACCTACTGCAACCAAAGCTACAACATAACACTATACCATACCAAGGTACCACACCATGTACTACATAATGCCATACCACAACGCCATACCGAGCCACTCCAGCTACAACGAAAACCACAAAAACACACCGCCACTGAGCTGGCACTCAGTCGGTCACAACGACGAGTGTTCCAGTTCTTCCGATCAACGGAACAGCCTACTCGTGTAATTAACGTGCAAGTGGCTGAGTATATCATAGACACGCGTACCCCAAACGTAGTTCTCTGGGAGATACAGCGTGATGCAGAATGCCACAAGGTGGGCCCTTTGAGTTACAGGTACATCTCACTTTTGACAGCTGAGTGAGCTGGAATAATTTGAAATAAAGTATATTGCTTAAGCACACAACGCGCCGCCATGAATTGAACTAACAACCTTACGATCGTGATCCGGATACTCTAACCACTAAGCCATTGCGCCATAAAACTACAATTATATTACCACCTTACAAACAGCACAATGGACCACAACCAAAACTGCCACAGTACGCAACCAGCCCGGCACACCGTAGTACGGCATTAACTATACCACATCACACCACTTCTTCACAGTACCGAAACACATCACTACGTGACTATCTCCTCCCACCAGCCCCCCCTTCTAATGAAAGTCACCACAACACTTCTGAAAATACTACACCACGCCAATACTCACCCACATCACGACATCATCGCACCACAACCAACACTACCACTGCCACAACTAGCTACAACCACCATCGCTACATCTAGCCACAACTAAAGCCAGCATACCTTTTCACGCCATGCCTCCCCGACCACCGGAGCCACCCCATACCTCCCCATCATTCCGTACCATCACCTCTACTTCGCTCTTTTATTTACACGTTGTTAAATACTAAAGAACGACACGTCTTATTTCACACCTTGTTCAATCAAATAGCAACACTTCGACAATATTTTCACGTTTGCCTACCTTTACCTTTTTTATTTTCCTCTTCTTTCTTTCCTTCTTTCTTTCTTTCCTTCTTTGTTTCTTTCTTTGTTTCTTTGTTTCTTTCTTTCTCTCTCTCTCTCTCTCTCTCTCTCTCTCTTTCTCTCTCTCTCTCCCCTTCCTCATCCCCTCACAACCTTAAAGGTGTTTGATTCTCACCTCTTGTGTCTCTCATGAATCCCCGAAATCACCAACATCCTAGGCGCTATCGCCACCACCATAAACGCCATCACCACCACCACCACCACCACCACAACCACCGCCGGCACCGGCGCCACATTCCCTCACCATCACCACCGCCCTACCAAAACAACCGCCGGCGCAACCACCACCACCACCACCACCGCCGCCGCCGCCGCCGCCGCCACCAATAATAATAATAATAATAATAATAATAATAATAATAATAATAATAATAATAATAATAATAAACACTTTCAATACAGTAACCATAAGAGCATCACAGCAAACCACAGCACATACCCAAGGCACACAGAGCTGCGCTCGGTAGTGAAGTGAAAGCACGTTATAAAAATAAAACTACTGAACAATAATAATAATAATTAAAGTAATAATAATAATAATAATAATAATAATAATAATAATAATAATAATAATAAAAGTAATAATAATAATGATAATAATAATAATAGTAATAGTAATAGTTATAGGCGCAGGAGTGACTGTGTGGTAAGTAACTTGCTTACCAACCACATGGTTCCGGGTTCATTCCCACTGCGTGGGACCTTGGGCATGTGTCTTCCACTATAGCCTCGGGCCGACCAAAGCCTTCTGAGTGGATTTGGTAGACGGAAACTGAAAGAAGTCCGTCGTATATATGTATACACACACACACACACACACACACACACACACACACACACACACACACACATATATATATATATATATATATATATATATATGTATGTATGTATCTGTGTGTGTGTGTGTATGTTTGTGTGTCTGTGTTTGTCCCCCCAACATCGCTTGACAACAGATGGTGGTGTGTTTACATCCCCGTAACTTAGCGGTTCGGCAAAAGAGACCGATAGAATAAGTACTAGGCTTCCAAAGAATAAGTCCTGGGGTCGATTTGCTCGACTAAAGGCGGTGCTCCAGCATGGCCGCAGTCAAATGACTGAAACAAGTAAAAGAATAATAAAGGGATCAGCAACAGTTGCTTCACCAGATACCGAAATTTAGAAATAGCAGTTAAAGTGCTAATTCTACTTCTACAATAAGTCTCCAACAGATAGCAATACTTGTAACTCACAAAGGCTCACTTGTGAGTTACAAGTATTGCTATCTGTTGGAGACTTATTGTAGTAGTAGAATTAGCACTTTAACTGCTATTTCTAAATTTCGGTATGTGGTGGAGCAACTGTTGCTGATCCCTTAATTATGTTTATATATATATATATATATATATATATATATATATATATATATTTATTTATTTATTTATTTATTTATGGGTTTCAGCCAAGTGGCTGCGGTCATGCTGGTGCACCACCGTGATTTTCCGTCTTTATGCTGTGCTCTCTTCACGTTCCTTGCATGGCTCTTCTCCCCCACCTGATATGGTCCAATCAAGAGTTTTGATGGCACATCTGGTGTATAAGAGAATTTGACATCGCTGCCCTAAACATACATATCTATACATACAATATTAAGGATTCTGTAGAGAATGGGGTACTTAAATGATATGCACCAGGTTAGGTTGACTTAACCTGTAAGCACCACCTTTAGTCGAATAAGATTATTGGGCATTGAAGTATACCCAGTAAAATATCCAAGTTGTACACACAAAGAAAACCACCATTTCGAGTATTTAACGCTTAGGGGCTGTCCAAAGCACATGTCGTGTCGAACACACGGTGTTTGGTATACTCAAGCATGTCCAACGGGTGGTGAATCCCTTTTTATGTATTATAAGCAAATGACATTTGTCTTTTGCTCATATATATATATATATATATATATATATATATATATATATATATATATATATATATATATATATATAGAGAGAGAGAGAGAGAGAGAGAGATAGAGGTCACCAAAGGGATTGAGAGCACCAGTGGCCTTAGTGTTCGTGGTCACTTTAGTAACGTCTATATTTCTGCCTTTCGGTTGTAAATTGGCGATTAAGCCACCTTTACTATTATATATATATATATATATATATATATATATATATATATATATATATATATATATATATATATATATATAAATAAACATACATATACATGTATATATATATATATATATATATATATATATATACATGAATATGTACATATGTATTCATATATATGTCTGTATATATGTATATATACATGTATGTATGCATGTTTATATATACCTATGTATGCTTGTACATATATACATGTATACAAACAGTTTGTGTGTACACACACACACACACACACGCACACACACCGATGCTACCAAGAGTTTCATGTAAACGTCTGCCTCAGCTTCAGTAATATAGTGTTTTACTCTACTTTTGGTAATTGTAAACTACTATTTCCTCTTAGTTTTTCCCCAATGTGCTCACGTGTATGTGTGTGTGTTTGTGTGTAAGTATGTGTGTGTGTGTGTAAATACATATATGCACATATATATACATATACGCACATGCACACAAACTCGTGGACATACACACACTAACACTCAGTAACTTTGGAGCACAGTGTACGCTCTTTAACACACTAGAGCATGCTACAATGGAAACATTCTAAGCCAAAAAATTTATGATATACACTCAAATAGTCCCTACACCCAAAGGATGGTAAACACCAATCCACCAATCTCTTCACTGGAGAGATGCACGGTATAATAATACGCATGCTTGAAAATTAATCTTTCACAACGGGACAGCTAGAAATACCAACTAAGTATAGCTTGAAATCAGGGAAATATCCAGAACGCAAAAGGGTAGAGAGATTGGGCATGGCAATCTAAATCTTAAAACTATAAAATTGGGAAAAAAATCACCAGAAAATTCCAATAGAAACTGCAGGAGAATGTATTGACAATAAACTGCTCTAACAGCATGTTCTTATTTCTGTACAAACCAAATAATTTATACGAGGTGACTAAGAACACGTATAATAACCTTACTATACGTCAGCATAATAAAACCTTTGAAAAATCGGTCAACGATATATACAATATCGTCAATATTTAAGCAAACAAATAGTAACTAAACTTAGCATACATAACAAGGACAAGTACATAGCCAAGAAAAGCGAATGCATTACATTCAAAACCACAAAGTTGCCACGACTACACGCTGAAAGTTTGGCTAATTAACGCAACAAAAAGTGAACAAGACCGAATCAGTAAAAATATAAACCAGTACGTAACAAGTAAAAATATACAAATGTTACACCAAATGCTCAAAAAGCAGCCATCTGCAAAACTAAATATGTAGCGAAACAACACGAATGTGAAATACTTTTAAACAGCTCAACGGTAAATCCGATGCATAATTAGCCAATTTACAGGACTTACAAAGACTGAAGGACCACTGCAATAAGTGTGTGAATCTGAGAGGAGAATATGTTGAATAAAATCATAATTAACTGATCCTCCTGTATTTTCTTTTACCCAAAGCTAGGAACTTTTCAGCAACCCCTCATATTTTGGGAAGCACTTTGATTATCTCTATTCTTGCTACCCTAAGGTCACAGTAGAATTAATGGTATGAGGACCAGTTCGTCACTCCTTAGAGTTGTTACGAAGTGATTTCTTGTCTCATCCTCTTTAGAAAACTTTACAAATACTGCACCGTACTTTTTCCTCATTTGGCAATGAATTTCTCACAGGCACAAAATTGGGAGTTTCTATGTCTGACCGTTGTGTGTGTGTGTGTGTGTGTGTGTGTGTGTGTGTGTATGTGTGTGTGTGTGTGTGCATGCGCGCGCGTGCATGATTTCTTTTTGGAGTGAGGCGGGGTTGCGATAGTGCTGGTGTGGCAGGGGGAGCTAGTGTTGTTTTAGATGTGTCTGTTGCCTTTGCACTGGAACATTCTAATATTGGTGCTGGGCCAGGTACTTTTCTTTTGCGTTGCCTTTTGGATTTTTTTTTTTTTTTTGCTTTTTGTGGTTCCCCCACTCTTCGCTATGTGATGTTGAAGCACCAGTGTCTGTGGAATCAGTCTCGGGGTGTGTGAGTCTGTTTGTGGGTTGCGTGAGCGTCACTGTGTGAGTGTGTGCTTCAGAGAGGGGGAGACGAAGTGCTGGTTTGGAGACACCCTGAGTGGTTATCTCCGTTATCTTTGCTTGTCCTTCACCTGAAAATGGGACTGCATATGTGGCATATTGTCTCAGTTGTTGCTGTTGTTGAAGGTTTTGTTTGGATGGTGGGAGTGGCCGCGTTCCACCTGTGTTTTGGGGGAAGAAAGCCTTGAGGTGGCTTGTGCCCCCACAAATGTTGCATTTAGGCTTTCTGCTTTCTACTATAACACGCAAGTTGGGCAGCTGTAAATGTCCGGGATATTTCCATTTTTTCCAGCTTCACAAGGAGCAGGTTTTCAATGGTTATGCCAGAGCAGTTTTCCCTCCTTTCCATTTCACCTCTAGGAGTGATCCGAATCCTCTGCCACGTCGGCTACCTGGTATCTTTATTCTGACAGTTCTTTTTGAGAGGTAAGTTGGGTACCGGACTCACTCATCACTCCATCGGGGCGTTACTGCATGTTTACTTGAGAATTCCTCACTTTTGAAGAAGACCTCGATGCTGGCATACTGTCTGCCTTTTTGTAAGTGGGCCACGTCTTCTAAGACGTCCCTCAAAGCCTCTACACTTGACATAGATGCCATTTCTGCTCGTCTGCTCTTGCGCGAGACACATTTAAAATAAATAGTCTTCTTTTCCTTCATTTCCAACAATTCATCAGATACAAGAACCGCTGCCTTACCCACTGCAATTCTTATGATTTTTTTCGGCTTGGGCCAATTCTTTTGCTTTTTCAAGGACCAGCGGAAGCATTTCTTTTTTAAAGCTGGCGACGTCGGAAAATTTTTTGAAATTCGTGGAATTATTGCTTTAGTCGGTGTCTTTACATTATTTAACTTCGCCGTTATCTTGGTGATTTCTGTTTCGCCGGTGTCAATAATAGTCGTAGTGGTGTTGCTGTTATTTCTACACTCTTCTGTCTCTCTCTTTTCTGTCTTCTATTGATTTCACATGCTTCCCGAGCTGTCACATTGCTTAGTCTGCTGTTGTTGTTGCTGGGAGTCAGTGACATGGGGGGGGGATCTTTTGTGGGAGGGTTGGTGGAAGGAACGGCTTTCCTCTTCAACGCTCCAATGATGGTCATTGATGCTGATGGTAATGGTGATGCTGACGACGCCATCTTGTGTGTTTGTGTTTTTTTACAGAAGATGGGGCGTTTTCTGAGTGCAGTAGATATTTAAATGAATAAATACTGCCCCTTATAACTTACAAACTTACGAAGCGTGTTCACAAGAACGTCTTACGTATTCCGCGACGAATGACAACATCAACAACAACAACAATGATAATAATAATAATAATTATAATAATAATAATAATAATAAGTAAATCAGTAAATATAAAGACTTGCTAATAGAAATTGAAAGAATGTGGCACTTCAAGGCGACTACCATACCAGTGATTGTAGGATCTCTAGGAATGATAAAAAAAGGTACTGAAACCTATTTGAAAATGATACCAGGCTTACCATCCCTACAGGAAGTGCAAAAAATCGTGCTAACTGGAACGACTCATGTACTGAGAAGAGCATTATCGCTGTGAAAACAACATCTATTCATGAATTTTTTTTTTTTTTCTTAAATACATGTTTTACCTGTGAATTTGCGTGTGTAAACTGGGAATGCATACAACGAGTTTCTCTGCCCTAGGTGTACGGAAAACACTCGGCGAGAAATGGAAGAAAATTTGAAGAAAGAAGAAGAAAAAAACAACATAAATAATAATAATAATAATAATAATAATAATAACCTGGACTTGCCCCATGATAAAAACTGGTGGGAACACAAACCACCCCCAGTACTTGAAAATGATCACATTGCACTCCTCTGGAACTTCACCATTCAAACTGACAGAAAGATAGACCAGACATCATACTGAAAGACTTCAGACAAAAATCATGCCTCCTCATTGATATGACTGTCCCAATCGATATAAACGTATCTGTCAAGACCTACCAAAAACTGAGCAAATATAAAGATCTTGAAATAGAAATTAGCAAAATGTAGAATCTGAAGACGAAAACAATACCTATTGTCATAGGTGCCCTGGGAATGACAGCGAGACGGGCTGATTACTACCTAGATCAGATTCCAGGAAACCCCAAAATGGCTGAAGTTCAAAAGATAGTGCTCATGGGAACTGCCCATATCCTACGTAAAATACTGTCTATGTGATCTCAAATTTTAAAGCAAACACATAATTTTCTTATGGTTTCTTAAACATTCACTTGAACAAAACTGTACAAATCCAAATATATGGTACCCTAGGCATAACACCTACATGAACTTCTAACTTGTTGTCTCTTGAGGTCTCTGGGTGAGACTTGGATCCAACTTGTACAAATGCAAAACAAAAGTCAAACATAAAATAATAATAATAATAGTGGCATATTACAATGCCAAATTACAAAAAATAATATAGAGGACCTCAAATGCGCCTCATTTCTGTGTATGTCTGAGTGTGTATTTAAGCGAGTGTGCGCATGAGTTTGTATACATGAATGTATAATACAGAGCCTATATTCCACAGTATATTCCTTACGTGTTCTACCCTTACCTTCTTTATTTACATGTAACAACCCTCACGCCCAAATCTATTCAGTAGTATTTTGATTTTGTTACGATAATATGTTATTTTTAGATTGAAAAGTGATGTAAACCTGTTATTAAGTTAAAACCGAGTTGGGTGCTTGAGTATTTGACTTCTTTAGAATTGTAAAACTGTAAAGTATCATGGCGCTTAGAACTGACATCATTCCATTTTCTTTCATTTCTATTTCTACCCTTTCCTTCTGCACACGGTATGTATGTATGTATGTATGTATGTATGTATGTATGTATGTATGTATGTGTGTAAGTGTGCGTGTGTGTGTGTTTGTGCGTGCGTTTATGTATGTATGTACATATATATCGATAACAATCTATGTATATTTTGTAAATATATATATATATATATATATATATATATATATATATATATATATATATATATATATATATATATATTTGTATATATATATTATTCTTTTTATACTTTTACTTGTTTCAGCCATTTTGACTGCGGCAAATATATATATATATATATATATATATATATATATATATATTGTTGTACTTGGGGATGGTCATATTGCCAGTTTAGCCAATAAAAACACACGCACTGTATATTTGGTGTTAATTTGCTTCAGCTTTATATTACATTAATCTTAATCTTATTTCGGCCAGAGTTCTTTCGTCACACTTCTGTGACCTCATCAGTGGTCCTTTGTTTCCTTCTTTCTTATGTGTGTCTCACCTTGCTAACTATCAGCCATTTTGTATTTTGTATTCCTATTGTATGTGTCTACGCATGCGTGTCCTTCAATGTGTCTGTGTCTTTTGTAAGTGCATGTATATATGGGGAGTGTCTGTATCACCTATATTCTCTGTTAATACGTGTTCGTTTGTATTTGTTTTCATTTATTTATTTTATGTGTGTCTTTTTTTTGTGTTTAATTAAATTTTGTTAACGTATGTAGTATTTAATTCCATTTGTTTATCTATGTATTGTATTATACTTTGTTCATATTATTATTGGTCTATGGGTAACATGTTGTCACCTGCTGTGGTTTGTGGTTTGTTAGTGGTGTGTGTTAGTGTTCCATTCTAGTTTCCTATTCAGGCTAGGTTTCTCTTCTATTATGTGTGTAGCTTCAGTAATTTGTCTAAGTGCTGCATCACTGCTATGTGTAGATAAGATTTTAATTTCTATGTTGTTGATTGAGCCTCTATGTTCTTGCTCAGCGTGCTGGTACAGAACTGATGAGTTCTTCCCTTCCTTAAGTTCCCTCCAATGTTCGTTTGCCCGCTCCCCTATGCTCCTTGCTGTTTCGCCTACATATGTCATTGTCTTATTTCTGCATCGTCCCTCTGTACATCTTATGCTATAGACCACATTTCTGGTTTTGCAGTTCGTTTGTGGGCTAAATCTACATACGATACAGTTTCTATCAGTGCAGGGGGTTCTACTGAAAGGGTATGTTCTACTGATAAGGGATTTAATAGGGTTGCCTGGCCTTTCAACAACCTTAATTCTTAGCTTAAGTTTGTCTAGGGCCCTTCTAAAGCGGTACGCCAGTTCGCCTCTAGGGGTGGTGTTGACGAACATGACGCTCTGGTACTTGTGGCTATCGTACCATGAGCTTGCCTTCCCTATTTTCTTCTTATATATATATGTATATATATATATATATATATATATATATATATATATATATATATATATATATATATATATATATATATATATATATATATATATATATATATATATATATACATATATACATACACATGTGTGTGTTGATATGTTTATATAATCGTACCTATATGTATATAATAGTAACATGTGATATAATACTAGCAAAGGAGTTAATAGGTAGAACATTAATTCTCTTTGGTAAAATTTAGTAATAAACATAAATGTGTTTAAAATTAGCAAATTAAATATAAACTTAATAAAAATTAATTGAATTTGCATAATTTTGGGCAATCAATATTTTTCAATAATTGCTGTTTACTTACGTGTATGTTATTGTTCATATGTTCAGTCACACCATTTATTCAAAAGAAAAATTAAATAATGTTTGTTTGATGATTCCTAGCACACTCATTTAAATGTTCATTCACAGATATTTGAGTGTTGCTAAATAAACGAATCTACGCGCTATATAACCTTATTCCTTTTCTTAATGTCTTTCCTGCTTGTCCTATATAATTGTCTCTACATTGCGAACAAGTAATATATATATAAGGTTGTTTCACATGAAATGTATTTTAAAGGTAACAATAAAATGTTTCAGAAGTGTTAGAGAACTGACTTTTTACCCAACGTTTCTCTATGTTATATATTCCATCTTAAAACAAAAATTCATCTTTTGCTCTGATAAATTGTCCGAATACTTCAATTACCTCTTCTCTTTTTAAGAATGTTTTGTTACTTATGAAAAGATGAAAATGCTTAAATAAATAATAGTCAGTAGGAGAGATATCAGGAGAATAGGGAGGATGTTGCAAAATCTCATAATTCAGGCTTTGCAACTTTTGGAGCGTAACTTGAGGAGTGTGAGGACGTGCATTGCCGTGGAGCAGTATTGGGCCATCTCTATTCACTAGTCTGGGTTGTTTCTTTTTCAAATTCTCATGCATACAATCAATTTTCTGGCAATTTCCTGTTACCGTTTTTCCTTGTTGCAAAAAATGAATAATGAATAACTCCCTTCGCAGACCACCATACAATGACCACTAACTTTTTAGGGTGCAATGGTGGGTTTGGATAGTGTTTAGGTGACTCTCCTGCATCTAATCACTGCCTTGTTCTCCTGCAGTTGTCAAAGAGTATCCATTTCTCATCACAAGTAATGACTTTATGCAAAAATGGTCTTTTTCCAGTCGAGAAAGCAATAAGGAGCACACTTCGAGGAGTCTGATTTTTTAAAAATCTCGTTCGGTTGATGTGGAACAAACCTATCCGTTTTCTTGACTTTTCCAATTTTTTTACAGTTTTACAGGTGTCCAAAAAACAGTTGGGCGAGATGTTTGGAGTTCTGATGAAACTTTCCGAACCTTTGTTCTCGGATTTTGTTCAACCAAATAACTGATTTTGGCTTACCCCTTGGTTTACTTTCAAGGCTATCATCTCCTGAATGAGAGCTTTGGAATCATTTCTGAACAGTTCTGATGTCAACAAAACCATTACCAAAGGCCCGCTTGATAGTCCGTAGAGCTTCTGCAGCAGAGTGACTCAGTTTATACTCATACGAGAAAATCACTCAACATAGCGTGCAGATTCGTTTATCTAGCAACACTCAACATGTGACACTTATTTTATGATTAAAATGAGCTGCATTGTTCAGCTAATTTTCCTCAGCTACTTTCTTCTAAACCTCTATATTGGCAAAACTTGGTCGACCAAATCGAGGAGAATCTGCTAGATAAAAAATTCCCGGAGCGAATCCGATGAAGCTATCGTTTTCCCATCTGGATACTAAAAGCTTCATTTCCATTGACAAGACAAATATTTGTTGCCGCTTCCATTTTAAAAAGGTAAATATCGATACGAATTTAACCAATGAGGTACAAATAATCTACAAAGAATGGAAAAGAAATTGGAAAGTGAAAAATTAATACTTATTTTACGTCCATTCAAAGTGATTGTGTTAAAATGTGACAGGTCTTTCTTTCCAACCAAATAAACAAC
>NC_142938.1:58000934-58008434 GCF_046866305.1 Octopus bimaculoides | reverse complement strand
AATTCTCCAGCTGCCTCGCCACATTTATCCAACCAGCTCGTAATATTGTCCAGCCATTTCCTTTTTTTGCATGTCCCTTAATCTACTACTTTCTACCTCGCCTTCCGTCATAATTATTTCCAGACCTCTACTTCTTCAAATATGGCCATAATAGAGGAGCTTCTGTTTTTCCCCAGTCTTCACTTCTAGTCTTTCACCTATTTGTAACAACCATTCATTCGTCCGATGGTTCTTGCATGAGACTCGTAATATTTATCAATACACCCGTATTTCAAATATATATACACACACAGGGGAGGCGCAATGGCCCAGTGGTTACGGCAGTGGACTCGCGGTCATAGGATCGCGGTTTCGATTCCCAGACCGGGCGTTGTGAGTGGTTATTGAGCGAAAACACCTTAAAGCTCCACGAGGCTCCGGCAGGGGATGGTGGCGAACCCTACTGTACTCTTTCATCACAACTTTCTCTCATTTTTTCTTCCTGTTTCTGTTTGTACCTGTATTTCAAAGGGGCGAGCCTTGTCACACTCTGTGTCACGCTGAATATCCCCGAGAACTACGTTAAGGGTACACGTGTCTGTGGTGTGCTCAGCCACTTGCACGTTAATTTCACGAGCAGGCTGTTCCGTTGATCGGATCAACTGGGACCCTCAACGTCGTAAGCGACGGAGTGCCAACAACAACAACAGGGTGTTCAATTTAAAAGTTCACACAGTTGTGTTTATTAATAGTTATAAAGAATGTGCTATATTATGGATAAATCTACTTTTATTAGAATGCTCATTTAAAAGTTACAACGTCAAACTGGTTACAAAAGGTATTGAAATTGTTGGCTGCCACGTTGTAGAAATATGTCAACGCGACGGCGTTTGTTCTGGAACACATTAATCAAAATTTCACGTTGAATATTTTGGACAATATCAGTAATATCCGTACAAAGTTCATCAAGTGTATGCGGATTCTTTGCAAACACAGCGTCCTTGATACAGCGGATTCTTTGCAAACACAGCGTCCTTGATACAGCTGGCAGAAACATTAGCACGCCGGGCTAATTGCTTAGCGGTATTTCGTCTGTCTTTACGTTCCGAGTTCAAATTCCGCCGAGGTCGACTTTGCTTTTCATCCTTTCGGGGTCGATAAATTAAGTACCAGTTACGCACTGGCGTCGAGGTAATCGACTTAATCCCTTTGTCCGTCCTTGCTTGTCCCCTCCACGTTTAGCCCCTTCTGGGCAATAAAGAAATAAGAAACGGTTTACGTTTCAGTAATTTGACTGCGGCCATGCTGGAGTCACCTTTAATCAAGCAAATCGACCTCCGGACTTATTCCTAGTAAGCCTAGTACTTATTCTATCGGTATCTTTTGCCGAGCCGCTAAGTTATGGACACGTAAACACACCAACATCGGTTGTGAAGCGACGGTGGCGGGGTGGGGGCCAAACACAGACATACAGACATATACATATACACATATACATATATACGACGAGCTTCTTTTAGTTTTCGTCTACCAAATCCACTCACAAGGCTTTGGACGGCCCGAGGCTACAGTAGAAGACATTTGCCCAAGGTGCCACGCAGTCGGACTGAACCCGGAACCATGTCGTTGAGAAAGACGTTTCTTAACACACAACCACAGCTGCACCTATATATATATATATATATATATATATATATATATATATATATATATATATATATATATATATATATATATATATATATATATATATATATATGTATATATATATATGCATATATATATATATATATCAAACTTTACGTCTTAGCCTTTATAATCGTCCGAAGACTTGCAGCGTGAAACCCGGTGCAACATTTTGTGAGGTTTAATTTTTTAACAAACCTTCATATACTTATGTGCACGCACATAGATATACGCACATACTCTTCCATGCGCCTATATAAACATACATATGTACCAACATGCGCGTGCATTCACACACAGATGTCTATGCTACATGCGTATGTACTCAAATACCTTTCTGTCTTTGTACCTGTTATTCCGTATTTCTCTTTCCATTTCATCTCTTTCTCTCACCCTGTATACACACACTCATACACACATACACACGTGCACATGTATGTATATATATATATATATATATATATATATACATACGCACACACACACACACACACACACACACACACACACATATATATATATATATATATATATATATATATATATATATGTATATATATACACACACACACAAGACTTGAAATCTTAACTTCAAAATTGTGCTTTCCTTGCCTCACTTTCTCTCTCACTCCTTCTCCTTATCTCAATAACCTTCTTTCTCCTCCTCTTTCTCCCCCTCTATCTCCTCCTCCACTTCCTCCTCCTCTTCCTCCTCCTCCACCTCCTCTTCTCGCTGCCAAATCGCAATAAGTTGTTTACTTGTCAATGCTGGTGGTCCTTTTCCTCTCTCGATCTAATAGGTCTGATTTAAACACATTCCCTACAGTAGGTCATGACCACTCAGAGAATCCAGCCTCATCCCACCACTTTTCACTAGGCAATATGCATCAGTTTCACACCAGCGAAAGATACATTACAGCAAATGCAAGCCGGGCCCTCTACACTCCGTATTGTTTGTAGTACATGACATGTTTATTGCTTTACAGAATCTTGAACTAGTAGTAGTAGTAGTAGTAGTGGTGGTGGTGGTGGTGGTGGTGGTGGTGGCAGTGGTTGTAATGTTTGTAATGGTGGTGGTGGTGGCTTTGGTGATTAGTGCACAAGTAGTACAAATAGTGATTGTAGTGGAATGAAAATTCATAATAATAATAATAATAATAATAATAATAATAATAATAATAATAATAATGAGGTGGGCTACAGAAAACTCTGTGTTCAATGCCACAGATTTGCTTGTCAGTTACTTGACATAGCATGTCCATAATGGCTGACGATATGTGCATCTCTGATCAAGTCCAGAAGTAGTGGAGGAGCATCATAGCCATGTGTTGAGAGGAATTCATTGGGGTTTGGATAATTTACCTTTGGAAACATAGGTGTTTTGTTCAACATCCTTAAATAACCCTTCTAACGGGGCCCTACCTGCAAGGTCATGCGGTATTTATCTTGATATGAGATCACCATGTCGCGCACATATGGTTGTGATGCATGTGTATGGTGTACCCTTATCAGATGTTTATACAGGTCTTCGTATATATTACCCCAGTGTCACTTTGATGGCATGCACTGCTCTCTCACTTAATGGTAATAATAATAATAATGATAATAATAATAATAATAATAATAATAATAATAATAATAATAATAATAATAATAATAATAATAATAATAATAATGACAGGGAAAGGGGCTGATTACTACCTAGCTCAGATACCAGGAAACCCCAAAATGGCTGAAGTTCAAAAGATAGTGCTCATGGGAACTGCCCATATCCTACGTAAAATACTGTCTATGTGATCTCAAATTTTAAAGCAAACACATAATTTTCTTATGGTTTCTTAAACATTCACTTGAACAAAACTGTACAAATCCAAATATATGGTACCCTAGGCATAACACCTACCGAAATACCGCTTAGCATTTCATCCAGCGTGCCAACGATTCTGCAGGCTCGCCGCTATTAGAATAATAATAATAATAATAATAATAATAATAATAATAATAATAATAATAATAATAATAATAATAATAATAATAATAATAATAATAATAATAAGAAGAAGAAGAAGAAGAATGTCTTTTTTCTCTCTCTCTTTCTCTCGAGCATTAAATATAAAAAAAAAATGAAACGCTTTCAAATACCGATTGAAACCACACCGCATTTTACCTCTTGCTCTACATAAGATATTGATTTCTTACCTGTCATTGTAAGGTCACGCATTTGTAGGCGAGGAATGTATTCTAATGAATTGAATTGTATCCAATACAAGACAGATAGATATTGTATTGTATTGGTCGTTTGGAATAGTTGAACGGCAAAACAATTGAGAACAATAACCAGATGTAAATGAGTGCTGCATAACATGGTAATAGTAATTTGGTAGAATTTAACGATTCTGTTACCACCCTGACTTTTATCGATTGTTATACATACATACGTACATAGGCATGTCGGTAGGAGTACACATGCATGCATGCATGCAAATACACATGCATGTCATTCATGAACACATACATTCGTATACATATATACATGCATACATTTGCATACACAAATACATACATTCATACATACATACATACATACATACATACATATATATATATATATATATATATATATATATATATATATATATATATATATATATGTGTATGTGTGTGTGTGTGTGTGTGTGTGTGTGTGTGTGTGTGTGTGTGTGTGTGTGTGTGTAAGGCGAGCTGGCAAAAGCGTTAGAACGCCGGGTGAAATGCCTAGCAGAGTTCCGTCTGGCTTTACGTTCTGAGTTCAAATTCCGTCGAGGCCGACTTTCATCCTTTCGGGATCGATAAATTAAGTACCAGTTGTGTACTGGACCCCTCCCCCAAAATTTCGAGCCTTGTGCCTAGAGAAGAACAGTATATATATATATATATATATATATATATATATATATATATATATACATACATAGACACACACACATACATTCATACATTCATATAAACATAGCTACATACATAAATATTTACATAAATATGTACATTGATACGTTTATATATTCATAGATACATACACACATAAATACATACATGCATACATACATATATGTTTTCATGTATCCATGCATAAATGTATATTTGCATACATATATACATACCTGCACGCACGAATGCTTGTATGCATGCGCGCATACATGCATACAAGCACACATACGTGCATGTATGCATACATACATACATGTGTAGATATATAACTATATGCATGAGAGTACATATATAAAACATACAACTCTGCACATACATACATACATACATACATGCATACAAACATACATACAAACAAAAATACCCCGTTGTTGATGTTAAAATTCCAGTTAGAAACCGGTTCTTTCTCTATTGGCAAGAGATCTTGAAATAAACTGAATAATGACATACATAAACACATGGAATACTATGCATTAAATATATGATACCGTCAGATAAATATTATATTCACCAGCCTTATAGTATTTGCATATAGTATTTGATGGCGTAATATAGTATTTAATGGCATAAAATATGCACGGGCGTATTAGACACACCCCAAGTTTAGCAACGCCTACTGAGAAAAGAAACAGACTGTCCATTTTGATGCTAAGTCGAGAAAATGGTTCTATTGTTACTTATAGTATACAATATTCCGGAGGTATATACTTTCAGTAAACCTCATGTACGTTTTATCTTTTATCTTTTATCTTTTATCTTTTATCTTTTACTTGTTCCAGTCATTAGACTGCGGCCATGCTGGGGCACCGACTTGAAGAATTTTAGTCGAATGAATCGACCCCAGTACTTATTTATTTTCTTAAGCCTGGTACTTATTCTACCGAGTCTTTGGCCGAACCACTAGGTCGCGGGGACGTAAATACAGCATCATCGTTTGTGAAATGTTTGGGGAGGACAACACAGGCACAAAAACACGCACTGATATATATGTATATATATATACATACATATATTTACATATATATATATACAAATAACGTATACATATATATATATATATATATATATATATATATATATATATATATATGTGTGTGTGTGTGTGTGTGTGTGTGTGTGTGTGTGTGTGTGTGTGTGTGTGGAGGTGCAATGGCCCTGTGATTAGGGGAACGGCTCGCGGTCGTAGGATTGCGGTATCGATTCCTAGACCGGGCTTTCTGAAGGGTTTATTTAAGCGAAAACGCCTAAAGCTCCACGAGGCTCCGGCAGGGAGTGGGGGGCGAACCCTGCTGTACTCTTTCCCCACGACTTTCTCTCACTCTTTCTTCCTGTTTCTGTTGTACTTGTATTTCAAAGGGCCAGCCTTGTCACACTATGTCCCTTGAATTTCCCCGAGAACTACGTTAAGGGTACACGTGTCAGTGGAATGCTCAGCCACTTGCACGTTAATTTTACGAGTAGGCTATTCAGTTGATCGGATCAACTGGAACCCTCGTCGTCGTAACCAAATCCACTCATAGGGCTTTGGTTGACCCGACGCTATAATAGAAGACACTTCCCCAAAGGTACCCAGCAATGGGACTGAACCTGGAACCATGTAGATTGGAAGCAAACTGTTTACTACATAGTCACGCCTGGAAATCTTAAGGTCATGCAATTTGTTCAGAGGGAGATAAAAACATGAACCCAATATATATTTTTATTAAGGATGAGAATAAAAGTGGGAGAGAAGTTATATATATATATATACAGAAAGAATAATTGGAATAGAGGTGAAAAACAAGGTACAGGTGGAAAGAGAGATAGAGATAGATAGATAGATAGATAGATAGATAGATAGATAGATAGATAGATAGATAGATAGATAGACAGGTTGATAGATAGATAGATAGATAGATAGAGAGAGAGAGAGAGAGAGAGAGAGATATATAGAGAGAGAGAGAGAGGGAGATAGATAGAGAGAGGGAGATAGATAGATAGAGAGATAGATAGATAGATAGATAGATAGAGAGAGAGAGAGAGAGAGAGAGAGAGAGAGAGAGAGATGGTGTAACAAGGAAACACAGAGGGAAAAAGGATTCAAAGGTAAAACGTTAAAAAACGGATATCACAGTGACTAAAATTACTAATATATATATATATGTATATATATATAGAGAAAAGGGGGAAGAGGGAGAGAGAGAGGGAGAGAGAGAGAAAGAAAGAGAGAGAGAGAGGGATTATTAGAGGTAATGGTGTCAAGTAATGCTGAGTAAGTGCTGTGGACAGACCATAGTTAAGTTCCAGGTTCGGTGATTATGCGAATAAGGAGTCCAACGTAGGTCATTTGTCAGCGTGTGTATATATAAAAAAAAATTGGATCTACAAATGCAATATCACTGTATATCTCACATCTCCACTTCACTCTCTATTTCATATCTTATCTAAATTAAACTATTGCTTAACCACTTTCTCCCACCGTCTCCGATGAAGGGATATAAAAAATAATCCGGAAACAGCTGTAAGACCTATTTATGAATGTTCTAAAATCTTCATAGCCTTGGTTTTTTTTATCTTATTTCTAAAAAAAAAATTATATATATATTGAAATTAGAATTTACAAAAACACTTTTAGATTTTAGTATTTGTTCTTTTTTTTGATAAAATAGTTAAGGTTACATACAACTAATTCTTAATTGTAGTATACATACATCCCTTTATCTATCTATGAACACCCACTTAACTACATAGTATATACACACACATATATATATATGTGTGTGTGTGTGTGTGTGTGTGTGTGTGTGTGCGTGCGTGTATACATACAAGTACTCTATTTACTTTATCATTTAATGATGTTTTATATAATGACACCTAATTATTATGTAC
>NC_142938.1:57990934-57993434 GCF_046866305.1 Octopus bimaculoides | reverse complement strand
ACACACGCAAATACACACGCGTACACACACACACGTACACACACACACACACACACACACACACACACACACACACACACACACATATATATATATATATATATATATATATATATATATATATATATATATATGTATGTATGTATATATATATATATATATATATCTGCAAAGTAGGTGACATAATTTTGTATAAGCATTTCCTATACGCATTTTACTAGTGTTACAGCAAATGGTACATAAATATATATATCTCTGTGTGTGTACATACATATATATACGTGTATAGGTATATCTATCTATCTATCTATCTATCTATCTATCTATCTAATATATATATATATATATATATATATATATATATATATATATATATATATATATATATATATATATATATATATATATATATATATATATATATATATATTGAGCGTTATACTAATACATCTGTTTGTTTTCTACACCACCTGTCTTCGTCTTTTGTTTTTTTTTGTGAATTCTCCCTATATATATATATATATATATATCTGCAAAGTAGGTGACATAATTTTGTATACGCATTTCCTATACGCATTTCACTAGTGTTACAGCAAATGGTACATAAATATATATATCTCTGTGTGTGTACATACATATATATACGTGTATAGGTATATCTATCTATCTATCTATCTATCTATATATATATATATATATATATATATATATATATATATATATATATATATATATATATATATATATATATATATATATATTGAGCGTTATACTAATACATCTGTTTGTTTTCTACACCACCTGTCTTCGTCTTTTGTTTTTTTTTGTGAATTCTCCCTATATATATATATATATATATATATATATATATATATATATATATATATATATATATATATGTATGTATATACACACACACACACACACACATGTGTGAATGTATGTAAATGTGTCTAAATGTGTACGTTTGTGTATGCATGTGCGTGCGCGTACGCGTGTCTAATTATTTGTAATTCTATAGTGATATTCATTTCGTTCGGTGATATTTTTAGTTTTTGTTTACTCCTTCAATGTGGATATTTGAGATTTATATATTGACAATGAGTATGTGATTAGCGATCTTTGATTGCTCATTAGTACATTTGTAAATTGATCACTAGCTCTTTCTAACAAGCTCCAGCGTCTACTAAGTCAAACACTGCAAGTTATTGAAGCCATAACTGAGAAATCATAAAATCATACAAATCTAATTAGCATTCATGCATTGATGCACATACAGTGATATACATTTATATATATCAACTTTAACGACTGTATACATTTATTATATACACAGTCTTCCTCGCTCACATAGTTTTATATATACCTTCTTCGAAAGCTGTACATCTTTTATATTTTATCTTCTACTATTTTCAGTCATTTGACTACGGCCATGCTGGGCCACCGTGCTGAAGAATCTTTAATCGAATGAATCGGCCCCAGTACTTACTTTACTTGAAGGGTTGGTTCGTATTCTATCGTTTCTCTTTTGCCGAACCGCTAAGGTAACGGGGGCGTAAATTCACCAACATCTGTTCTTAAGCGGTGGTAGCGGACAAATACACACACACACACACACACTCTCTCTCTCTCACACACACACACACACACACTCACACACACACACACACACACAAACACACACACATATATACCACAGGCTTCCTTCGGTTTCTGTTTGACAAATTCTCACATACGACTTTGGTCGACCGAGTGCTATAATAGAAGGCACTTGCCCAAGGTGCCACGTAGCGGAACTGAACTGGGAACTAGGAAGCTGTGAAGCAAAATTCTTACCAAACAGCCAAAGACTTCACACTTTGATAGCCGCTGAATGAAATACATTTTATATACAACTACTCCGACAGCTATATACATTTGCACGTGACCATTTAACGATTCTACACATTGGTATACACTTACTTATGAATTAATATATATATATAAATATATATATATATATATATACACTCACATATATATATATATATATATATATATGAATATATACAAACACAGACACACATACACATATACATATATATATATGTATATATAATTTCAAATTAATAATAAAAGGCTAAAATTAACTAATCAAATTAATTAATTAATCAATCAATTAATTAATAATTTTACCAAGTAGCTCGGTACGTTAAAATAACCTTTATAGGTAAAATTATGCAAATATTCTACAATCATAAACATAATTATAATTAGGGGTCAGCTAATTGCTTCACCACATACCGAATTTAGAAATAGGAGTTAGAAATTCCTTTTCTACTACTGTAAGAGTTCTTACAGGAGATAAAACATTTTTATATAAACAGTTGTAGAAAAGGAATGTTTAACTCCTATTTTTAAATTCAGTATGTGGTGAAGCAATTAGCTGACCTCTAATTATAATTATGTTTATAATTATAGAATATATATATATATACATATATATATATATATATATATA